>NW_027006491.1:0-2995 GCF_036934945.1 Oncorhynchus masou masou
TGCAGCTGTTATTCTGTAGGCTGGGATCCTCACTATGCAGCTGTTATTCTATAGGCTGGGATCCTCACTATGCAGCTGTTATTCCATAGGCTGGGATCCTCACTATGCAGCTGTTATTCTATAGGCTGGGATCCTCACTATGCAGCTGTTATTCTATAGGCTGGGATCCTCACTATGCAGCTGTTATTCTATAGGCTGGGATCCTCACTATGCAGCTGTTATTCTATAGGCTGGGATCCTCACTATACAGCTGTTATTCCACAGGCTGGGATCCTCACTATGCAGCTGTTATTCTATAGGCTGGGATCCTCACTATGCAGCTGTTATTCCATAGGCTGGGATCCTCACTATGCAGCTGTTATTCTATAGGCTGGGATCCTCACTATGCAGCTGTTATTCTATAGGCTGGGATCCTCACTATGCAGCTGTTATTCTATAGGCTGGGATCCTCACTATGCAGCTGTTATTCTATAGGCTGGGATCCTCACTATGCAGCTGTTATTCCACAGGCTGGGATCCTCACTATGCAGCTGTTATTCTATAGGCTGGGATCCTCACTATGCAGCTGTTATTCTATAGGCTGGGATCCTCACTATGCAGCTGTTATTCCATAGGCTGGGATCCTCACTATGCAGCTGTTATTCCATAGGCTGGGATCCTCACTATGCAGCTGTTATTCTATAGGCTGGGATCCTCACTATGCAGCTGTTATTCCATAGGCTGGGATCCTCACTATGCAGCTGTTATTCTATAGGCTGGGATCCTCACTATGCAGCTGTTATTCCATAGGCTGGGATCCTCCCTATGCAGCTGATATTCTATAGGTTGGGATCCTCACTATACAGCTGTTATTCTATAGGCTGGGATCCTCACTATGCAGCTGTTATTCTATAGGTTGGGATCCTCACTATGCAGCTGTTATTCTATAGGCTGGGATCCTCACTATGCAGCTGTTATTCCATAGGCTGGGATCCTCACTATGCAGCTGTTATTCCACAGGCTGGGATCCTCACTATGCAGCTGTTATTCCATAGGCTGGGATCCCCACTATGCAGCTGTTATTCCATAGGCTGGGATCCTCACTATGCAGCTGTTATTCTGTAGGCTGGGATCCTCACTATGCAGCTGTTATTCTATAGGCTGGGATCCTCACTATGCAGCTGTTATTCTATAGGCTGGGATCCTCACTATGCAGCTGTTATTCTATAGGCTGGGATCCTCACTATGCAGCTGTTATTCTATAGGCTGGGATCCTCACTATGCAGCTGTTATTCTATAGGCTGGGATCCTCACTATGCAGCTGTTATTCTATAGGCTGGGATCCTCACTATGCAGCTGTTATTCTACAGGCTGGGAGCCCCACTATGCAGCTGTTATTCTATAGGCTGGGATCCTCACTATGCAGCTGTTATTCCATAGGCTGGGATCCTCACTATGCAGCTGTTGTTCCATAGGCTGGGATCCTCACTATACAGCTGTTATTCTATAGGCTGGGATCCTCACTATGCAGCTGTTATTCCACAGGCTGGGATCCTCACCATGCAGCTGTTATTCTATAGGCTGGGATCCTCACTATACAGTTGTTATTCCACAGGCTGGGATCCCCACTATGCAGCTGTTATTCCACAGGCTGGGATCCTCACTATGCAGCTGTTATTCCATAGGCTGGGATCCTCACTATGCAGCTGTTATTCTGTAGGCTGGGATCCTCACTATGCAGCTGTTATTCCACAGGCTGGGATCACTATGCAGCTGTTATTCCATAGGCTGGGATCCTCACTATGCAGCTGTTATTCTGTAGGCTGGGATCCTCACTATGCAGCTGTTATTCCACAGGCTGGGATCCTCACTATGCAGCTGTTATTCCATAGGCTGGGATCCTCACTATGCAGCTGTTATTCCATAGGCTGGGATCCCCACTATATGCAGCTGATTATTCCATAGGCTGGGATCCTCACTATACAGCTGTTATTCCATAGGCTGGGATCCTCACTATGCAGCTGTTATTCCATAGCTGATCCTCCCTATGCAGCTGATATTCTATAGGTTGGGATCCTCACTATACAGCTGTTATTCTATAGGCTGGGATCCTCACTATGCAGCTGTTATTCTATAGGTTGGGATCCTCACTATGCAGCTGTTATTCTATAGGCTGGGATCCTCACTATGCAGCTGTTATTCCATAGGCTGGGATCCTCACTATGCAGCTGCAGCTGATTACTATGCAGCTGTTATTCCATAGGATCCCCACTATGGGATCCTGGGATCCCCACTATACAGCTGTTATTCTATAGGCTGGGATCCTCACTATCCTGTTATAGGCTGGGATCCTCACTATGCAGCTGTTATTCCATAGGCTGGGATCCTCACTATATGCAGCTGATCCTCATTCCTGTTATTCTAGGCTGGGATCCTCACTATGCAGCTGTTATTCTATAGGCTGGGATCCTCACTATGCAGCTGTTATTCTATGCAGCTGTTATTCTATGAAACTGGGATCACACTTCTATGCAGCTGTTATTCTATAGGCTGGGATCCTATGCAGCTGTTATTCTATAGGCTGGGATCCTCACTATGCAGCTGTTATTCTATAGGCTGGGATCCTCACTATGCAGCTGTTATTCTACAGGCTGGGAGCCCCACTATGCAGCTGTTATTCTATAGGCTGGGATCCACACTATGCAGCTGTTATTCCATAGGCTGGGATCCTCACTATACAGCTGTTATTCCACAGGCTGGGATCCACACTATGCAGCTGTTATTCCATAGGCTGGGATCCACACTATGCAGCTGTTATTCTATAGGCTGGGATCCTCACTATGCAACTATAGGCTGGGATCCTCACTATGCAGCTGTTATTCTATAGGCTGGGATCCTCACTATGCAGCTGTTATTCCACAGGCTGGGATCCTCACTATGCAGCTGTTATTCTATAGGCTGGGATCCTCACTATGCAGCTGTTATTCTATAGGCTGGGATCCTCACTATGCAGCTG
>NW_027006492.1:0-2995 GCF_036934945.1 Oncorhynchus masou masou
CAACATGGGCCAGCATCCCTGTGGAATGCTTTCGACTCCTTGTATATTCCCATGCCCTGACTCCTTGTATAGTCCATGCCCTGACTCCTTTTGTATAGTCCATGCCCTGACCTTGTATAGTCCATGCCCTGACTCCTTGTATAGTCCATGCCCTGACTCCTTGTATAGTCCAATGCCCTAGAGTCCATGCCCTCTCCTTGTATAGTCTATGCCCTGACTCCTTGTATAGTCCATGCCCTGACCCTTGTATAGTCCATGCCCTGACTCCTTGTATAGTCCATGCCCTGACACCTTGTATAGTCCATGCCCTGACTCCTTGTATAGTCCATGCCCTGACTCCTTGTATAGTCAATGCCCTGACTCCTTGTATAGTCCATGCCCTGACTCCTTGTATAGTCTATGCCCTGACACCTTGTAGAGTCCATGCCCTGACTCCTTGTATAGTCCATGCCCTGACACCTTGTATAGTCCATGCCCTGACTCCTTGTATAGTCCCATGCACTGACTCCTTGTATAGTCCATGCCCTGACACCTTGTATAGTCCATGCCCTGACTCCTTGTATAGTCCATGCCCTGACTTGCATAGTCTATTGACTCATTGTATAGTCCATGCCCTGACACCTTGTAGAGTCCATGCCCTGACTCCTTGTATAGTCCATGCCCTGACTCCTTGTATAGTCCATGCCCTGACTCCTTGTATAGTCCATGCCCTGACTCCTTGTATAGTCCATGCCCTGACTCCTTGTATAGTCCATGCCCTGACTCCTTGTATAGTCCATGCTCTGACTCTTGTATAGTCTATGCCCTGACTCCTTGTATAGTCCATGCCCTGACTCCTTGTATAGTCCATGCCCTGACTCCTTGTATAGTCCATGCCCTGACTCCTTGTATAGTCCATGCCCTGACTCCTTGTATAGTCCATGCCCTGACTCCTTGTATAGTCCATGCCCTGACTCCTTGCATAGTCCATGCCCTGACTCCTTGTATAGTCCATGCCCTGACTCCTTGTATAGTCCATGCCCTGACTCCTTGTATAGTCCATGCCCTGACTCCTTGTATAGTCCATGCCCTGACTCCTTGTATAGTCCATGCCCTGACTCCTTGTATAGTCCATGCCCTGACTCCTTGTATAGTCTATGCCCTGACACCTTGTATAGTCCATGCCCTGACTCCTTGTATAGTCCATGCCCTGACTCCTTGTATAGTCCATGCCCTGACTCTTGTATAGTCCATGCCCTGACTCCTTGTATAGTCCATGCCCTGACTCCTTGTATAGTCCATGCCCTGACTCCTTGTATAGTCCATGCCCTGACTCCTTGTATAGTCCATGCCCTGACTCCTTGTATAGTCCATGCCCTGACTCCTTGTATAGTCCATGCTCTGGACTCCTGTATAGTCTATGCCCTGACTCCTTGTATAGTCCATGTCTGACTCCTTGTATAGTCCATGCCCTGACTCCTTGTATAGTCCATGCCCTGACTCCTTGTATAGTCCATGCCCTGACTCCTTGTATAGTCCATGCCCTGACTCCTTGTATAGTCCATGCCCTGACTCCTTGTATAGTCTATGCCCTGACTCCTTGTATAGTCCATGCCCTGACTCCTTGTATAGTCCATGCCCTGACGAATTGAGGCTGTTCTGAGGGCAAAAGGAGGCACAACTCAGTATTAGGAAGGTGTCCCTAAGGTTTAGTACACTCAGTGTGAGGGTATTGGTATTTTTTCGGACTGCTGTGGACGTACATCACATTAGAGGAGTCCAGGCGGCCCGAGAGCCAGAACCCAGTAATGAGGTACAGGTAAATATTTAATCCGTCCACCGACCATTACAAAGCAGCTAAACTGTAGTACATTGTTAGTACACTGTGTTGAAGCATTCTTCATCGTATTACCAACCTTGTCAAGGATATATTGGAGAGGTTATCGTGCAGAGGGGTCTTGATAATAGAACATAGTGATCAGGTACATGTACTTGTCCTCTCTGATCCTCTATGGTCCGTCCACCCACCATTTAACAGTTGTACAGTACAGTACATTGTTGGTACACTGTGAAAGCATTCCTCATCTTATTACTCCCAGCCTCTTCCAGTCTATAGGAGAGGTTATCATACAGACAGAGAGAGATGTGAGTGTGAGTGTGTGTAGGTCGTGGGAATTGAGGGTGTGCCCCTTTAGGTCCAGCCTGGAGTAAAAGGGAACATCTAATGGAAACCAATTACCTTACCTGCCTGGTGATGAGAGGACTCAGTGAGCTATGGCTGGATATCATTCTAAGGTGAAGCCAAGGTGAGTTGGGAACTGGAGGGTGTGTGTGTGTGTGGCGGGGGGAAAGAGTACAGGGAACAACAGGGAGGACCGGCAGGGGCAGAGAAAACATTTACAAACAGCTCTCAGACCAGCGAGCGGTGAACACATCATTACGACACTCAATGGAACGAAACAAAGTTATGCGCCCTCCACCCGGCAATGCTCGCCACGACAACGCTCAACCGCAAAGTTGTTTACAAGTCATCATGGCAGGCACCTACAGTGTTACTCTTTTTTCTCACTCAATCTCTTGCTCCTGCTCTCTGTGCAGACCTCTGTTTACTCCCTCCTTTTTAACAAACTTGCATAAACCATATATATACATATATATATATTATACAGTGCCTTGCGAAAGTATTCGGAACTTTGCGACCTTTTGCCACATTTCAGGCTTCAAACATAAAGATATAAAACTGTATTTTTTTGTGAAGAATCAACAACAAGTGGGACACAATCATGAAGTGGAACAACATTTATTGGATATTTCAAACTTTTTAACAAATCAAAAACTGAAAAATTGGGCGTGCAAAATTATTCATCCCCTATACTTTCAGTGCAGCAAACTCTCTCCAGAGTTCAGTGAGGATCTCTGAATGATCCAATGTTGACCTAAATGACTAATGATGATAAATACAATCCACCTGCGTGTAATCAAGTCTCCGTATAAATGCACCTGCACTGTGATAGCC
>NW_027006494.1:0-2993 GCF_036934945.1 Oncorhynchus masou masou
TACTGACTAGCCTTTTATAGGACTAATATAATGTAGACTACTGACTAGCCTTTTATAGGACTAATATAATGTAGCTTACTGACTAGCCTTTTATAGGACTAATATAATGTAGCTTACTGACTAGCCTTTTATAGGACTAATATAATGTAGCTTACTGACTAGCCTTTTATAGGACTAATATAATGTAGACTACTGACTAGCCTTTTATAGGACTAATATAATGTAGCTTACTGACTAGCCTTTTATAGGACTAATATAATGTAGACTACTGACTAGCCTTTTATAGGACTAGCATAATGTAGACTACTGACTAGCCTTTTATAGGACTAATGCAATGTAGACTACTGACTAGCCTTTTATAGGACTAATATAATGTAGCTTACTGACTAGCCTTTTATAGGACTAATATAATGTAGTGCTTTACTGACTAGCTACCTTTATAGGACTAATATAATGTAGCTTACTGACTAGCCTTTTATAGGACTAATATAATGTAGACTTACTGACTAGCCTTTTATAGGACTAATATAATGTAGCTTACTGACTAGCCTTTTATAGGACTAATATAATGTAGACTTACTGACTAGCCTTTTATAGGACTAATATAATGTAGACTTACTGACTAGCCTTTTATAGGACTAATATAATGTAGACTACTGACTAGCCTTTTATAGGACTAATATAATGTAGCTTACTGACTAGCCTTTTATAGGACTAATATAATGTAGCTTACTGACTAGCCTTTTATAGGACTAATATAATGTAGCTTACTGACTAGCCTTTTATAGGACTAATATAATGTAGCTTACTGACTAGCCTTTTATAGGACTAATATAATGTAGCTTACTGACTAGCCTTTTATAGGACTAATATAATGTAGCTTACTGACTAGCCTTTTATAGGACTAATATAATGTAGCTTACTGACTAGCCTTTTATAGGACTAGCATAATGTAGCTACTGACTAGCCTTTATAGGACTAATATAATGTAGCTTACTGACTAGCCTTTTATAGGACTAATATAATGTAGCTTACTGACTAGCCTTTTATAGGACTAATATAATGTAGACTACTGACTAGCCTTTTATAGGACTAGCATGTAGACTACTGACTAGCCTTTTATAGGACTAGCATGTAGACTACTGACTAGCCTTTTATAGGACTAATATAATGTAGCTTACTGACTAGCCTTTTATAGGACTAGCATGTAGACTACTGACTAGCCTTTTATAGGACTAATATAATGTAGCTTACTGACTTGCCTTTTATAGGACTAATATAATGTAGCTTACTGACTAGCCTTTTATAGGACTAATATAATGTAGCTTACTGACTAGCCTTTTATAGGACTAATATAATGTAGACTACTGACTAGCCTTTTATAGGACTAATATAATGTAGCTTACTGACTAGCCTTTTATAGGACTAATATAATGTAGACTACTGACTAGCCTTTTATAGGACTAATATAATGTAGCTTACTGACTAGCCTTTTATAGGACTAATATAATGTAGCTTACTGACTAGCCTTTTATAGGACTAATATAATGTAGCTTACTGACTAGCCTTTTATAGGACTAACATAATGTAGCTTACTGACTTGCCTTTTATAGGACTAGCATGTAGACTACTGACTAGCCTTTTATAGGACTAGCATGTAGACTACTGACTAGCCCTTTTAGTGAGGACGTTTGGTGATACGTGATAAAACATCAATATTACCCAGTCCCTTAGTGAGGACATTTGATAATACATGATAAGACATCAATATTACCCAGTCCCTTAGTGAGGACATTTGATAATACATGATAAGACATCAATATTACCCAGTCCCTTATTGAGGACATTTGATAATACATCAATATTACCCAGTCCCTTGTTGAGGACATGATGGTATGTGATCAGTAAATGGGCCGAAAATAAGTGATTGTGCTGATCTTGCGTGACCTCACTCACTCACTTTAACACACACACACACACACACTGGGTCTTTCTCCGTCCACACCATCCACACTCATCACAGAAGAAAGCCACTGTGGTCAGCACCTCTGGATTTAATGCTTGCTGCTAAACCACAGCTCACTTTAATCTCAGATCCACGTCACACAGACAGACCACACACACCACACACAGACTAGCACGGACATCCCAATTCAGCCATTATTTTAGGACAAACTTCTCCAAAAGAGGGCAAGATATAGGCCCAGTCCTAAATCAACTCCATATAGGCCCAGTTCCAAATAAACTTCTAGATATAGGCCCAGTTACAAATCAACTCCGAGATATAGGCCCAGTTACAAATCAACTCCTAGATATAGGACCAGTCCCAAATCAACTCCTAGATATAGGCCCAGTCCGAAATCAACTCGATATAGGCCCAGTTCCAAATCAACTCCTAGATATGGGCCCAGTTCCAATTCAGCCATTATTTTAGGACAAGCTTCTCCAAAAGAGGGCAAGATATAGGCCCAGTCCCAAATCAACCCGATATAGGCCCAGATCCAAATCAACTCCTAGATATAGGCCCAGTCCCAAATCAACTCGATATAGGCCCAGTCCCAAATCAGCTCCTAGATATAGGCCCAGTCCCAAATCAACTCGATATAGGCCCAGTTGCAAATCAACTCCTAGATATAGGCCCTGTTCCAATTCAGCCATTATTTTAGGACAAGCTTCTCCAAAAGAGGGCAAGATATAGGTCCAGTTACAAATCAACTCCTAGATATAGGACCAGTCCCAAATCAACTCCTAGATATTGGCCCAGTCTCAAATCAACTTCTAGATATAGGCCCAGTTCTAAATCAACTCGATATAGGCCCAGTTCCAAATCAACTCCTAGATATAGGCCCAGATCCAAATCAACTCCTAGATATAGGCCCAGTCCCAAATCAACTCGATATAGGACCAGTCCCAAATCAACTCCTAGATATTGGCCCAGTCTCAAATCAACTTCTAGATATAGGCCCAGTCCGAAATCAACTCGATATAGGCCC
>NW_027006495.1:0-2990 GCF_036934945.1 Oncorhynchus masou masou
TGGCACGAAGCCTCCAGTGATGATCCATGGCCCGGAGATTGTAGTGATGATCCATGGCAAGCCAATGGCAACTGCACCGGCCACAACCCCAGGGCTCTCAGAGGGTGGTGCGGTCTGCCAATACATCACCGGGTGCATACTGCCTGCCCTCCAGGACACCTATAGCACCCTATGTCACAGGAAGGCCAAAAAGATCATCAAGGACATCAACCCCCCGAGCCACAGCCTGTTCAACCTGCTATCATCCAGAAGGCAAGGACAGTTCAGGTGCACTCCGACATTGCTCCTAATATTTATATTTTTCTTTATTCCATTTTTTTGCTATTAGATGTGTGTATATTGTTGTGAATTGTTAGATACTACCTTATTGTTGGAGCTAGGAACACAAGCATTTTGCTACATCTGCAATAACATCTACTAAAACAATTGTGTGATCAATACAATTTGATTTAATTTGTACTACGTAACCACATCTGGGTCAATAAGTCCATGTGGAATGAACGTAGAACTTTTTGTGGGGACAGAGGGGTTGCAATCTCTGAAGATCCATTTCAGATGCAAAGTGCATATGAATTAGCAATATAAACTTTACTTGTTATGCATCCTGATATTCAGGCTGATTTTCTCCTGTATGTAAATTTAATTTAACTAGGCAAGACAATTAAGAACAAATTCTTATTTACAATGACAGTGAGTTAACTGCCGTGTTCAGGGGCAGAACAATAGTTTTTTTTTACCTCGTCAGCTCAGGGATTTGTGTTGCTGGTTACTGGCCCAACACTCTAACCACTAGGCTACCTGCTGGTTACTGGCCCAACACTCTAACCACCATACTTAATATTTGGTACAGAAACCTTTGTTTGCAATTACAGAGATCATACGTTTCCTGTAGTGCTTGACCAGGTTTGCACACACTGCAGCAGGGATTTTGGCCCACTCCTCCATACAGACCTTCTCCAGATCCTTCAGGTTTCGTGGCTGTCGCTGGGCAATACAGACTTTCATCTCCTCCAAAGATTTTCTATTGGATCAGGTCTGGAGACTGGCTTGGCCACTCCAGGACCTTAAAATGCTTCTTACGGAGCCAATCCTTAGTTGCCCTGGCTGTGTGTTTGGGTCATTGTCATGCTGGAAGACCCAGCCGCGACCCATCTTCAATGCTCTTACTGAGGGGAAGGAGGTTGTGTACGATCTCGCGATACATGGCGTCGTCATCCTGTCCCCTTTGCAGAAAAGCATCCCCAAAGAATAGTGTTTCCCACCTCCATGCTTCACAGTTGGGATGGTTTTCTTGGGGTTGTACTCATCCTTCTTCTTCCTCCAAACACCACAGCGAGTGGAGTTTAGACCAAAAAGCTCTATTTTTGTCTCATCAGACCACATAGCCTTCTCCCATTCCTCCTCTGGATCATCCAGATGGTCATTGGCAAACTTCAGCAGGACCTGGACATGGCGCTGGCTTGAGCAGGGGGACCTTGCGTGTGCTGCAGGATTTTAATCCATGACTGCGTAGTGTGTTACTAATGGTTTTCTTTGAGACTGTGGTCCCCAGTTCTCTTCAGGTCATTGGCCAGGTCCTGCCGTGTAGTTCTGGGCTGATCCCTCACCTTCCTCATGATGCCCCGCGAGGTGAGATCTTGCATGGAGCTCCAGACTGAGGGTGATTGACCGTCATCTTGAACTTCTTCCATTTCTAATAATTAGCCAACAGTTGTTGCCTTCTCACTGACTGCTTGCCTATTGTCCTGTAGCCCCATCCCAGCCTTGTGGAGGTCTACAATGTAGCCCTGATGTCCTTACACAGCTCTCTGGTCTTGACCATTGTGGAGAGGTTGGAGTCTGTTTGATTGAGTGTGTGAACAGGTGTCTTTCATACAGGTAATGAGTTCAAACAGGTGCTGTTAATGTTCTGGGATTTAAAAAAAAAGAGTTTAGTGTTCGGGGGCCGCATGTCTTGTTCTGGGCTTTATTTATAATGCGTCTGCCGCAAATACAACCCTCCCCTGGACATTCCTATTTCATAGACAACAACCCTAAGGGTAATACAATAGGGTGGGTGTGGGTCACCCTCTTTGAAATGTTCAAACACCCCCCCACCCCACCCCACCCCCCAGTTCAACCAGGTCCCTACACATCAATCATCGTGACAACTTCAAAGGAATAGATGCAATATTTATAACAAAAATAACACACCCTCTAACACATGACAACAGGAACAGGATGTCCTGGCCGGATGACCATATTTGGGCATGTACGTACCTATCCGGACATAGGGTCATAAATCAACATTTTGACTCCGCCGCCTACTTTATTCTCTCTCATTTGTACTTGGATTGGAATCTCACCTATGGTCATCCTTTTGGTCATGCACACCTGCATTGGGCTTTGCATCAAAATAAATTTATCTTCCAGCAAAACAACAACTCAAAATAAATTATTAATTACATACAAATAAACATTTTTCTCAATCTCAATCTCTGGATTTGAACCCCATTGATAACCTGCACTTTGAATTGTAGGGGTCAGTCCATGAGCACAGATGAAGGATATCAAGGATCTTGAAAGAGTCTGTATGGAGAAATGGTCTAAGTTCCCAATGTGTTCTCCAATCTCATAAAACAATTTAGAAAAAGGCTCAGTGACATTATTATCCGCACAAGGTGAGGTATTGAAGACACTGCTTGTCACGCCCTGACCTTAGAGATCCAGTTTATGTCTCTATTTTGGTTTGGTCAGGGTGTGAGTTGGGGTGGGTATTCTATACTCTATTATTTGAATTTCTATGTTTTGGTAGGGTTCTCAATCAGGGACAGCTGTCTATCGTTGTCTCTAATTGAGAACCATACTTAGGTAGCCCTTTTTCCACCTGTCTTTGTGGGACGTTGACTTTGTTTAGGGCACATAGCCTTTAGCTTCAAGGTTTGTTTTTAAAGTGTTTATTGTTTTGTTCGGCATCTATTTTCCAAAGAAAGAGAAAATGTACGCCACCA
>NW_027006496.1:0-2990 GCF_036934945.1 Oncorhynchus masou masou
GGTCTGCTGTTCCCACATGCTTCAAGAGGGCCACCATTGTTCCTGTTCCCAAGAAAGCTAAGGTAACTGAGCTAAATGACTATCGCCCCGTAGCACTCACTTCCGTCATCATGAGGTGCTTTGAGAGACTAGTCAAGGAACATATCACCTCCACCCTACCTGACACCCTAGACCCACTCCAATTTGTTTACCGCGCCAATAGGTCGACGTAATCGCAATCACACTGCACACTGCCCTAACCCATCTGGACAAGAGGAATACCTATGTAAGAATGCTGTTCATCGACTACAGCTCAGCATTTAACACCATAGCACACTCCAAACTCATCATCAAGCTTGAGACCCTGGGTCTCGACCCCGACCTCTGCAACTGGGTCCTGGACTTCCTGACGGGCCGTCCGCAGGTGGTGAGGATAGGAAACAAAATCTCCACCCCGCTGATCCTCAACACTGGGGCCCCACAAGGGTGCGTTCTCAGCCCTCTCCTGTACTCCCTGTTCACCCATGACTGCGTGGCCATGTATGCATCCAACTCAATCATCAAGTTTGCAGACAATACTATAGTGGTAGGTTTGATTACCAACAATGACGAGACGGCCTACAGGGAGGAGGTGAGAGCCCTCGGAGTGTGGTGTCAGGGAAATAACTTCACACTCAATGTCAACAAAACAACGGACATGATCGTGGACTTCAGGAAACAGCAGAGGGAGCAACCCCCCTATCCACATCGACGAGACAGTGGGGGAGAAGGTGGAAAATTATTTAAATGTCTTGGAATGGCCTAGTCAAAGCCCAGACCTCAATCCAATTGAGAATCTGTGGTATGACTTAGCTAGGTAAACTAAATTAACTCATGCAGAAACATGATTAAGCTCCTTCCTCTCTACTGACAGACTGATATCGCAACATGTGTGCAAGGTAATTTACTTGTTACAAGACAAATAGAATTACATGCAATTAATTTCAAAATATTTACTAAACATATAAATAGTGTCACTTACTTGCAGTTGTTGAAGGAGTGAATTGAAAGCCTCCTGATTCAACTTGCGACGTGGCTGCAGTTCCTTGTACGTCCCTTGACCCCCTCCCCCCCCTTGAACTGTCATGCTCTGCTACACCGCACAAAACCAATCATCTGAGCACATAGTAGGCTGCATAACCCATCCACCTTGAAGGAGCTAGAGCAGTTTTGCCTTGAATAAATCGAAAAAATCTCAGTGGCTAGATGTGCCAAGCATATAGAGACATATCCCAAGAGACTTACAGCTGTAATTGCTGCAAAAGGTGTCTCCACAAAGTATTGCCTTTGAGGGGTGAATAGTTATGCACGCTCAAGTTTTCAGTTTTTTTGTCTTATTTCTTGTTTGTTTCACAATAAATAAATATTTTGTATCTTCAAAGTGGTAGGCATGCTGTGTAAATCAAATGATACAACCTCCCCTAAAAATACATTTTATTTCCAGGTTATAAGGCAACAAAATAGGAAAAATGCCAGGGGGGGGGGGATTTCACAAGCCACTGTATAAGGTCCCACAGTTGACAGTGCGTGTCAGAGCAAAAACCAAGCCATGAGGTCGAAGGAATTGTTCGTAGAGCTCTGAGAAAGTATAGAGGCACAGATCTGGGTAAAGGTACCAAAAAAATGACTGCAGCATTGAAGTTCCCCAAGAACACAGTGGGTTCCATCATTCTTAAAAGGAAAAAGTTTGGAAGGTGCTTCAACAAAGTCCCGGGTAAAGAGTCTGAATACTTACGTAATAGTGATTTTTCAGTTTGTTACTTTTAATACATTTGCAAAAATAAAAACGTTTTTGCTTTGTCATTATGGGGTATTGCTTGTAGATTCATGAGGGGAAAAAACGATTGAATCTATTTTAGAAAAAGGCTGTAACTTAACAAAATGTTGAAAAAGTCAAGGGTTCTGATACTTTCCGAATGCACAGGAAGGTCATGGGTCAGGTCATAGGTCATAGGTTAGGTTAGGTTTAAATTATATAGTCAATTGCAATGTGACTTGATTTGAAAGGAATAGCTCCAAGACAAAAAATATGGTGGAAGAAACTCTCTCTCGCCCATGTTTACACCAATCGGAGGCGTTTCAACTTTTGCAGTACATGTAAGAAGAATAAAGTTAGCTATTTAGCCAATTTTTTATTTCCCTTTTAGCTAGTGATAGCCAGGTGATAGCTAGTGATAGTGATGTGCAAGCTAGTGTCACGGCTTCTTCCGAAGTCAATGCCCCTCCTTGTTCGGGCTGTGTTTGGCGGTCGACGTAGACCGGTCTTCTAGCCATCGCTGGTCCATTTTTCATTTTCCATTTGTTTTGTCTCGTTTTCCCACACACCTGGTTCTCATTTCTCTCATTATGTGTTGTGTATTTAACCCTCTGTTTCCCCCAAGTCTTTGTGTGGTATTGTTTATCTGTTTTCATGTATGTGCACGTTAGGCTGGTTGTGCTGGGTTATGTTCAACCTGTATTTGTATTTCGTGTTCGTTTGTGCTGTGTGCTTTTGGTTCGCCAAATAAAAGGCTACGTTTTGCTACCAAATATTACATTTACATTTAAGTCATTTAGCAGACGCTCTTATCCAGAGCGACTTACAAGTTAATTTTTACCTTTTTTATTTAACCAGGCAAGTCAGTTAAGAACACATTCTTATTCTTCAATGACGGCCTGGGAACAGTGGGTTAACTGCCTGTTCAGGGGCAGAACGACAGATTTGTACCTTGTCGGCTCGGGGTTTGAACTCACAACCTTCCGGTTACTAGTCCAACGCTCTAACCACTAGGCTACCCTGCTCTCCTGCGCCTGACTTCCTACAGCCCTTCATGCATACGTTCACAGCTAGTCGTATTTGAAACAATTCTGTCTCCTGGTTGCATTTACCCACCAGATTAAATAAACACACATTCATCCTGGTTTTGTTTTTTATTTTTGTACATTTTTGGAGTCAAAGATAACTGTTTCAGTGTAGTTTTAGTTTTCGAATG
>NW_027006497.1:0-16267 GCF_036934945.1 Oncorhynchus masou masou
CAATAAACAGAATAGAACAAGGCACAGGAACAATAAACAGAATAGAACAAGGCACAGGAACAATAAACAGAATAGAACAAGGCACAGGAACAATAAACAGAATAGAACAAGGCACAGGAACAATAAACAGAATAGAACAAGGCACAGGAACAATAAACAGAATAGAACAAGGCACAGGAACAATAAACAGAATAGAACAAGGCACAGGAACAATAAACAGAATAGAACAAGGCACAGGAACAATAAACAGAATAGAACAAGGCACAGGAAATATCCTGGCGGAAAACCGGGTTCAGTCTGTTTTCCAACAGACACTGGGAGACAATTTCACATATCAGCAGGACAATAACCTAAAGCACAAGGACAAATATACACTGGGAGACAATTTCACATATCAGCAGGACAATAACCTAAAGCACAAGGACAAATATACACTGGGAGACAATTTCACATATCAGCAGGACAATAACCTAAAGCACAAGGACAAATATACACTGGGAGACAATTTCACATATGAGCAGGACAATAACCTAAAGCACAAGGACAAATATACACTGGGAGACAATTTCACATATGAGCAGGACAATAACCTAAAGCACAAGGACAAATATACACTGGGAGACAATTTCACATATCGGCAGGACAATAACCTAAAGCACAAGGACAAATATACACTGGGAGACAATTTCACATATCGGCAGGACAATAACCTAAAGCACAAGGACAAATATACACTGGGAGACAATTTCACATATCGGCAGGACAATAACCTAAAGCACAAGGACAAATATACACTGGGAGACAATTTCACATATCAGCAGGACAATAACCTAAAGCACAAGGACAAATATACACTGGGAGACAATTTCACATATCGGCAGGACAATAACCTAAAGCACAAGGACAAATATACACTGGGAGACAATTTCACATATCGGCAGGACAATAACCTAAAGCACAAGGACAAATATACACTGGGAGACAATTTCACATATCGAGCAGGACAATAACCTAAAGCACAAGGACAAATATACACTGGGAGACAATTTCACATATCGGCAGGACAATAACCTAAAGCACAAGGACAAATATACACTGGGAGACAATTTCACATATCAGCAGGACAATAACCTAAAGCACAAGGACAAATATACACTGGGAGACAATTTCACATATCGGCAGGACAATAACCTAAAGCACAAGGACAAATATACACTGGGAGACAATTTCACATATCGGCAGGACAATAACCTAAAGCACAAGGACAAATATACACTGGGAGACAATTTCACATATCGAGCAGGACAATAACCTAAAGCACAAGGACAAATATACACTGGGAGACAATTTCACATATCGGCAGGACAATAACCTAAAGCACAAGGACAAATATACACTGGGAGACAATTTCACATATCGGCAGGACAATAACCTAAAGCACAAGGACAAATATACACTGGGAGACAATTTCACATATCGGCAGGACAATAACCTAAAGCACAAGGACAAATATACACTGGGAGACAATTTCACATATCGGCAGGACAATAACCTAAAGCACAAGGACAAATATACACTGGGAGACAATTTCACATATCGAGCAGGACAATAACCTAAAGCACAAGGACAAATATACACTGGGAGACAATTTCACATATCGGCAGGACAATAACCTAAAGCACAAGGACAAATATACACTGGGAGACAATTTCACATATCGGCAGGACAATAACCTAAAGCACAAGGACAAATATACACTGGGAGACAATTTCACATATCAGCAGGACAATAACCTAAAGCACAAGGACAAATATACACTGGGAGACAATTTCACATATCGGCAGGACAATAACCTAAAGCACAAGGACAAATATACACTGGGAGACAATTTCACATATCGGCAGGACAATAACCTAAAGCACAAGGACAAATATACACTGGGAGACAATTTCACATATCGGCAGGACAATAACCTAAAGCACAAGGACAAATATACACTGGGAGACAATTTCACATATCGGCAGGACAATAACCTAAAGCACAAGGACAAATATACACTGGGAGACAATTTCACATATCAGCAGGACAATAACCTAAAGCACAAGGACAAATATACACTGGAGTTGCTTTCCAAGACAACATAGAATGTTCCTGAGTGGCCGAGTTACAGTTTTATCTTAAAATCGGCTTGAAAATCTATGGCAAGACTTGAAAAAGGCTGTTTAGCAATGATTAACCAACTTGATAGAGGTTCAATCATTTTTAAAGAATAATTTGCAAATATTGTACAATCCAGGTGTACGAAGCTCTTAGAAACTTACCCAGAAAGACTCACAGATGGAATCACAGCCAATGGTGATTCTAACATGTATTGACTCAGGGGTGTGAATAATTATGCAAATGAGATTTCAAATGCATTGAATATGAAATACAGAATAAACATTTCTAAAAACATGCATTCACTTTGTCATTATGGGGTAGTGTGTGTAGATGGGTGAGAAACATTTCACTTTGTCATTATGGGGTAGTGTGTGTAGATGGGTGAGAAACATTTCACTTTGTCATTATGGGGTAGTGTGTGTAGATGGGTGAGAAACACATTAAATACATTTTGTAAATCAGGCTATAACAACAAAATGTGGAATAAATCAAGGGGTATGAATACTTTCTGAAGGCACCAGTAATAGGGGGGTATAATTAAGCAATAAGGCACGGGGGGTGTGGTATATGGCCAATATACCAAAGCTAAGTGCTGTTCTTAGGCACGACGCATCACGGAGTGCCTGGATACAGCCCTTAGCCCTGGTATATTGGCCATATACCACAGACCCCCAAGGTGCCTTAATGCTATTATAAACTGGTCACCAACGTAATTACAGCAGAAAAAATAAATGTTTTGTCATACCCATGGTATACAGTCTGATATACCATGGTTGTCAGCCAATCAGCATTCAGGGTTGGAACCACTCAGTTTATAATGCTGTTTTTTTTTACATTACAACAATGGGTTACACTGCTCTACTAAATCACCCTGCTGGGTTTGGACTGTCTGGGTGTGAATAGACAAGTTGTAAAATATGGGCTCTCATCTGTCAGCATTTGAGTCAGTCGCCCAGTTCACTAAGTTAGACCTGTCACCTGACAATGGTTCTTAGTGGTGAGTTCATGGCCTTAGGAATACATCAGGCTCCTACACAGAAGCCAGTGCCAACACACACACAGTGGAGAGACACATGCTTGTCAATGTGTTAGAGATTCCCGTTTCTCCTCCAGCAGTGTCTGTGACAGGACATTTGTTTCAATAAGCCAGTGCTCACTGCTCCACTCAGGTGTTTGTTTACACTCGTTTACAGCTTGGCCGAGTTACCTCAGTGAGGATCAGTCTACTCTAGGCCGAGTTACCTCAGTGAGGATCAGTCTACTCTAGGCCGAGTTACCTCAGTGAGGACCAGTCTACTCTAGGCCGAGTTACCTCAGTGAGGATCAGTCTACTCTAGGCCGAGTTACCTCAGTGAGGATCAGTCTACTCTAGGCCGAGTTACCTCAGTGAGGATCAGTCTACTCTAGGCCGAGTTACCTCAGTGAGGATCAGTCTACTCTAGGCCGAGTTACCTCAGTGAGGATCAGTCTACTCTAGGCTGAGTTACCTCAGTGAGGTTCAGTCTACTCTAGGCTGAGTTACCTCAGTGAGGATCAGTCTACTCTCGGCTGAGTTACCTCAGTGAGGATCAGTCTACTCTCGGCTGAGTTACCTCAGTGAGGATCAGTCTACTCTAGGCTGAGTTACCTCAGTGAGGATCAGTCTACTCTCGGCTGAGTTACCTCAGTGAGGACCAGTCTACTCTAAGCTGAGTTACCTCAGTGAGGTTCAGTCTACTCTCGGCTGATTGCTGACAAGAAACAAATGGCTGGAAAGGAAACTAGTGCACAGCGTCCTGCCACTAGGCATTATGTGCATATGGGGAACTAATTATATTGTTCCATTGTGCCACACACACACACACACACTCACACACACACACACACACACACACACATTCATCATAACACTATGAATATTAAGATACTCAGGGAATAGGTCACACCACATTACAGCAGATCGTCCATTACTCTTGAACAGACCAGTGTTGGGTTCAAATACTTTTGGATGGGCTTACTTCAGCTTGGCAGCTTTCCTGGCGCAATGGACCCAATAGAATGATACCAAAAGTGCAGGAATAGTCAAACACACTCAGGTGGCTCAGTCAAATGCAAAATGTAGTTGATAGATAGGCCTCATTTATAAACATTGCGTACGTACAAAATAAACCCCAAAACATTTGCGCCAGCTTTCCCGCGAAAGCTGTCATTCCTTAAAAACTGGACTTGGGAGTGAGAATGCCCTTTCCTCCATACAAACTTTAGACCATGTACGCACATTCACTAGTGGTTGGCGGTTTGTAATGCAGGCAGGCAAGTAAGTATTTTGTGCAAATGGGTGATATTGGGGGGGGGGGGGGTTAAAACGTTGTGCTGACAGCCCCACAAACATTTGTGATCCTTTACTCTTCCAGAAACTGTCCCAGTCCTTTGCCAGATACAGCAAAAGTTAATGCAAAAAATGGAAACATTGTGCAAACCCAGTACAGAGACTGGTAGTTGATGTAAAAGATGTGACAGTATGGGTATGGCGTGACGTCATAAACCTATTTCATCTCAGAGCCTGTACCAACGCAGATAGAAACACAATCTATTGACAAACTAAATATTCAACAACTATTTATCTTTTGCATAGAAGGTGGGTGGTAGCATTTTACTTTGAACTTGTTTCTAAATACAATCAATCAAGTGTTTGGCACTGGCTTTAGGCAGCATGTTTAGATATGAAAAGTTCCTGTAATAGATGAAAACATTCTGCCCCGTCACACCTCTAGAGAAATGGGATCAAATTTGCCATTGCTCTCTCTTTTTAGCAGAAACTGCCATGGCCTAAGTCCAATAGTTCCACATTATACAGCAAAAAAGGTGTTATAGTCACCATAAAAGGAGAATGAAGGGTGTTATCGT
Source organism: Oncorhynchus masou masou (assembly GCF_036934945.1). Classification (NCBI taxonomy): domain Eukaryota; kingdom Metazoa; phylum Chordata; class Actinopteri; order Salmoniformes; family Salmonidae; genus Oncorhynchus; species Oncorhynchus masou. The sequence continues at coordinate 5,047 of NW_027006497.1, forward strand.
CACCATAAAGGGTGAACGGAGGGTGTAATCCACCATAAAAGGGAGAACAGGGTGTAATGGTCACCATAAAGGGAGAATGAAGGGTGTTATCGTCACCATAAAGGGTGAATGAGGGGTGTTATCGTCACCATAAAAAGTGAATGAGAAGTGTTATCATCACCATAAAGTGAATGAGGGTGTTATCATCACCATAAAGGGTGAATGAGGGTGTTATCGTCACCATAAAGGGTGAATGGAGGGTGTTATCGTCACCATAAAAGGGTGAATGGGGGTTATCGTCACCATAAAAGGTGAACGGAGGTGTTATCGTCACCATAAAAGGGTGAATGAAGGGTGTTACTGTCACCATAAAAGGGTGAATGAAGGTGTTACTGTCACCATAAAAGGGTGAATGAAGGGTGTTATTGTCACCATAAAAGGTGAATGAGGGTGTAATGGTCACCATAAAATGGTGAATGAGGGTGTAATGGTCACCATAAAAGGTGAACGGAGGCGTTTTTCTGACAGAGTTATAATTCTCGTTCACACATGCACAGTTTTAAGACATGTCTGATTTATAACGAGAAACATACCTATGTACAGCGTGCGCCAAGTTTAGAAATACATTTCTTTTTAATGTATACGTACTTGGTTCTTTTCATAAATGGCGCATCCAGATATTTAGTGTAAATGAGGCTTCTGCTCCCTAAGCAGATGTAATGTTGCTATGAGAGGGAGAAGAGAACACCTGACCAGTGAAGAAAAGTAACACATTATTAACCCCTAGACAGAAGGGGAAGCGTAGAGAGAGAGAACTAAATAATTAAGTGGCATACTTCAGCCCTCCACTAAGTTCTCCTGGCCTTATTATAGCTTTCCCCCAAAACCCTTGCTCCCAACTGAGAAGCAAAAGAGCATTTCTAAGGATTTCTTCAAAGTGGATAGATTATCAAAACAAGCCATCTTTAATTAAAAACTAAGCCTGACATCTGTACAAATAAACAAAAACAAATATTTAATCTGAGATTAATTTTACAGTACAGCTTGCTTGTTGTTATCTGACTGGATCACATATATTGAATTTGAAAATTAACACTGGATATTGCTACATGATGGGACTAACATAACAGTAAGGCTACCCCCCACAGACAAACTCCTATCAGATAACAGTAAAGGCTACCCCACAGACAAACTCCTATCAGATAACAGTAAGGCTACCCCACAGACAAACTCCTATCAGATAACAGTAAACCCCACAGACAAACTCCTATCAGATAACAGTAAGGCTACCCCACAGACAAACTCCTATCAGATAACAGTAAGGCTACCCCAAACTCCTATCAGATAACAGTAAGGTTACCCCACAGACAAACTCCTATCAGATAACAGTAAGGCTACCCCACAGACAAACTCCTATCAGATAACAGTAAGGCTACCCCACAGACAAACTCCTATCAGATAACAGTAAGGCTACCCACAGACAAACTCCTATCAGATAACAGTAAGGCTACCCCACAGACAAACTCCTATCAGATAACAGTAAGGCTACCCCACAGACAAACTCCTATCAGATAACAGTAAGGCTACCCCACAGACAAACTCCTATCAGATAACAGTAAGGCTACCCCACAGACAAACTCCTATCAGATAACAGTACCCCACAGACAAACTCCTATCAGATAACTACCCCACAGACAAACTCCTATCAGATAACAGTAAGGCTACCCCACAGACAAACTCCTATCAGATAACAGTAAGGCTACCCCACAGACAAACTCCTATCAGGCTACCCCAAACTCCTATCCAGCTACCCCACAGACAAACTCCTATCAGATAACAGTAAGGCTACCCCACAGACAAACTCCTATCAGATAACAGTAAGGCTACCCCACAGACAAACTCCTATCAGATAACAGTAAGGCTCCTATCAGATAACAGTAAGGCTACCCCACAGACAAACTCCTATCAGATAACAGTAAGGCTACCCCACAGACAAACTCCTATCAGATAACAGTAAGGCTACCCCACAGACAAACTCCTATCAGATAACAGTAAGGCTACCCCACAGACAAACTCCTATCAGATAACAGTAAGGCTACCCCACAGACAAACTCCTATCAGATAACAGTAAGGCTACCCCACAGACAAACTCCTATCAGATAACAGTAAGGCTACCCCACAGACAAACTCCTATCAGATAACAGTAAAGGCTACCCCACAGACAAACTCCTATCAGATAACAGTAAGGCTACCCCACAGACAAACTCCTATCAGATAACAGTAAGGCTACCCCACAGACAAACTCCTATCAGATAACAGTAAGGCTACCCCACAGACAAACTCCTATCAGATAACAGTAAGGCACTTTCTTTCACAGACAATCTTCTATCAGATAACAGTAAGGCTACCCTTCTACAGACAAACTCCTATCAGCAAACTTTTAAAGTTGAAAACACTTTCTTTCAACCCCCATCTTCTTCAAAGATTTTCCTGTTGATTGTTCTGTGAGAACTTCTAACAATATTGGAAAAACTCCTCCAATACAGTGGGCCAGCATGTGTTCTTGTGTTGAGCAACACAGCTCTAACCCCATTGAGTTAACTTCAAAGGTATTGTCATCAAATGGACAATACCCCTAGGAAGGTACAGTGGGCCAGTGAGATCACTCCCCTAGGAAGGTACAGTGGGCCAGCATGAGATCTAATGAAAGAAAAACCCCCTAGGAAGGTACGAGTGGGCCAGCATGAGATCAAGCCCCCTAGGAAGGTACAGTGGGCCAGCATGAGATCAAGCCCCCTAGGAAGGTACAGTGGGCCAGCATGAGATCAAGCCCCCTAGGAAGGTACAGTGGGCCAGCATGAGATCAAGCCCCCTAGGAAGGTAGAGTGGGCCAGCATGAGATCAAGCCCCCTAGGAAGGTACAGTGGGCCAGCATGAGATCAAGCCCCCTAGGAAGGTACAGTGTGCCAGCATGAGATCAAGCCCCCTAGGAAGGTACAGTGGGCCAGCATGAGGCCACCCATGTTCAAGTCAGGGTGGAAACGTGTTCTATCAGACAGACAACAGTCAGGGTGGAAACGTGTTCTATCAGACAGACAACAGTCAGGGTGGAAACGTGTTCTATCAGACAGACAACAGTCAGGGTGGAAACGTGTTCTATCAGACAGACAACAGTCAGGGTGGAAACGTGTTCTATCAGACAGACAACAGTCAGGGTGGAAACGCGTTCTATCAGACAGACAAACAGTCAGGGTGGAAACGTGTTCTATCAGACAGACAACAATCAGGGTGGGTTGGACGCGAGGCTCAACTTTTCCTCTGTTTTGGTTCCCTGGCTACCACGCTGTGAACATCTTGATGTGAACCCATGAACATGCAGATACTATGTGTGACTGTGTGTGGAGCGAGTCTTGCATCTCACTCACGTCAATATCCTAGCCTATCGCCTGCCTCCTCCAATCTCTCTCCTCACTCCGGCTCACCTGCTCTTTGCTAACAATACGAGTGTTTACTTTATTAGGATCCCCAGTAGTCACAGCACATGCAGCAGCTACTCTCCCTTCGGTACACATAAAACAAACACATTATAAAGTACACAAGAGTTATAGACAAAACATAAGATACTACATTAAAATAAATACAACATATATAACCAATGTGCTAGTTGTTTTGACTACTTTCTTGTCATCCTCGCTGGCACCAAAAGTTTTAAAAAAGTGTTGATAGGGGACAGAATGCGGTCGGAACGTCAAATAATTGGCATTTATATTACTCTTCAGAATTCCCACGTGGGTGAGATACTGGACATTGAATCAAAGCCTATTGGATGATAACTTTTATTTATTACCAGGACAGAAGAATTTATTACTGTCTTTTTCCGACATAACATAGGTACAGCAGATCCCCTTATTGCATGAGACACTTTTAAATGTGCCTTTAGAATACATGCAATTCAGTACTCATCTCTAAAACAAAGACATTTAGGTCAAAAGAGTCCATATTAACAAAGGAAATAAGGACGAACAGAACAGATAGATGGTAATACAAACGGTACCATAGAGGCTCAGAGTAAGTCAGAGGAAAAACAAAAAGAAATGGAGGAACTTATTCAAGAAAGACCCAGTGCAATATATTATAACAAATAAAGCAAACTGGATGGAATATGTGGGAAAAAAAGACCCAATTCTTTATTAACCTTCAACCTAGAAACAGCTACAAAAAATATTTACTGTTACAAATGACAAAAGTCACCATGATTCACCAAAATATAATTTGAAATATATATAAAATATATAAGCTTACTGTAAAACAAGTGACAAATCATGTGTAAAAATAGAGAACAGTAAGGCAACAAGGCAACTGCCCTGAGGGACACTGCACTGTACATATCTGGTGTTAGAAGAAGCGCTTCCATTGAAGAACACTCTCTGAGTTCTATTAGAAGTAACTCTCCAACCATGTTGCTGGTGATGTAAAGTCATAGCATTTTTTTTCAATAACAAATTATGATCAATAACATCAAGGCAGCACTGAAATCTAACAATACAGATCCAACTATCATCTTATTATGCATTTAATTTAGCCAATCAGTCATCTGAGTCAGTGCAGTAAGTGTGTTCAGTATTCATTCTGTTGTATTTAGAAGAGCATAAGTCATTGATGATAGGTCCTGCTTTAATGAAGCTGCGAGACATTGCAAGCAAAGAAATTGCAAGATTCTCACAGTGGAATGCTGTTACAGTTTTTGATTGCTGATAGATAGGCCTAGTGCACGGTTCTGACTGTCTGTCTGGTGTCAGACCTGCCTATACTGATAGATAGGCCTAGTGCACGGTTCTGACTGTCTGTCTGGTGTCTGACCTGCCTATACTGATAGATAGGCCTAGTGCACGGTTCTGACTGTCTGTCTGGTGTCAGACCTGCCTATACTGATAGATAGGCCTAGTGCACGGTTCTGACTGTCTGTCTGGTGTCTGACCTGCCTATACTGATAGATAGGCCTAGTGCACGGTTCTGACTGTCTGTCTGGTGTCAGACCTGCCTATACTGATAGATAGGCCTAGTGCACGGTTCTGACTGTCTGGTGACTGACCTGCCTATACTGATAGAACCGTGCACTAGGCCGATCTGTCTGTCTGGTGACTGACCTGCCTATACTGATAGATCGGCCTAGCGCACGGTTCTGTCTGTCTGGTGACTGACCTGCCTATACTGATAGATCGGCCTAGTGCACGGTTCTGTCTGGTGACTGACCTGCCCTCCCTTCTCTCTCCATCCCTCTCAAGCTCGTTATGAAAGGTACAAGTGTTTATGTTCTCGGAAGTATGGCAACTAAATTTGATTTGACTTGATTTAAATTCGTCTCTTCCGTTCCAAAAATACTGAAACTTACTGGACGTGTCAATTCCTAGCGGAATCTTGACACTCAAAGATCTTCTTAAAGATTTTCCTTTTGATTGTTCTCTGGCTTCTACCTTGATTCAAACACACTCTCCACCACTATGTTATCATTGTTAACAGTTGGAAAAAAGGCAGAGAAATGGGAAACTTTGCGAGGTGAGACCCAAACCTCTTCTGGCAGCAGCGCAGCTGCATTGTGAAATAACTCATCTTTATTATCGTTTTAAACTAACAAACAACGCAAGGGCATCAGCTAGCTCTCCCTGCCAGCCCTCCTGGACACTGTGTGTGTGGTGTGTGGTGTGTGTGTGTGACTCCTGTCGTTCCCAGACAGTCAAAATATATTACATTTATGTGAGAATGAAATGTCAGGGGAGACTTACAGTGAAATGACCCTGTGACAAAAGGACTTGGTGGAGTTTGGTGGAAATCTTAGTGGTGACCGTGTGTGTGTGTGTGTGTGTGTGTGTGTGTGTGTGTGTGTGTGTGTGTGTGTGTGTGTGTGTGTGTGTGTGTGTGCACCTGTGTGTGTGCTGTGTGTGCGCACCTGTGGGGGTTTTCACATCTGGGGGTTTGTGTGAAGAGACATTGGAAACACTTAGTACACTCTGTTCAATTCAATTCAATCTGGCCTCTCTTTCACCACTTTACTTTAGTGTAGCCTTTTCCCCAAGAGAACGAGGACAATACATCCTAGTTCTACTGCACAGAGTAGAGAGATCCTCAAAATAACTGTATAGACCTTTTTTGGAAAGTAAACAATAGCAAACCCATTTCGAAGGCGTGGACCCATTCTACATCCGGCTAGCTAGCTGCCCCAGAAAACATGTTGTTAACTAGCCAGCTGCCCCAGAAAACATGTTAACTAGCCAGCTGCCCCAGAAAACAGGTTAACTAGCCAGCTGGCCCCAGCTGCCCCAGAAAACATCTAGCCATGCCCCAGAAAACATGTTAACTAGCCAGCTGCCCCAGAAAACATGTTAACTAGCCAGCTGCCCCAGAAAACATGTTAACTAGCCAGCTGCCCCAGAAAACATGTTAACTAGCCAGCTGCCCCAGAAAACATGTTAACTAGCCAGCTGCCCCAGAAAACATGTAACTAACCAGCTGCCCTGCCCCAGAAAACATGTTAACCAGCTGCCCCAGCTGCCCCAGAAAACATGTTAACTAGCTAGCTGCCCCAGAAAACATGTTAACTAGCTAGCTGCCCCTTGCTACTTGAGGGGAAGCCTGGTTGGTGGCGAGGCAGGCCTTCAGCCAGACACTTCAGGGAAGTGGGCCTTGTCGTTGGTGGCGAGGGGAAAGGTGTGCCTCGGACACTGTAGCCTAATAGTTTTGCATAACAGGCAGAGACGGTGGGGTGTAGGAAAAAAAATACACTCTTAAGTCTCGTTTGAATATTTATCTGCTTATAATTTACCAAATTTGCTAGGCTAATATAGTCAACTTGTCTTGTCAAATAGGCCTAAGCTAGGCCTGCCAACTTTTCTTCAGTCATAATGTGTTGCCCTAGAAGCAAATAAATGATAGGCTAATACATAATACATTAATAGACCCTCACAAAATAAACATGTTAAATGAATGAATGAATGATTGCATCAATCACTAGGAGCTGTAAAGCTTTCTCGTTTGAATGTCGCTCCCCTCTGCGGGGCCAAGTAGAAAACACAATGGCTCTAAACAGGGTAGATAAATATTCTCCCCTTGCAAACATTTGCAGATTAAAAGCAGTGAAAAGTAAAATCCATGTTTTTTTTTTTTTTTTTTTTTTTCTGCTAATAATTCACTTTGTCAGTGATGCATATTTTTCAGACACTGAAGGAAATACATCTTACCATATTTCTCAACTCCTTTTCCGAGACAAAAATAACATTTGATGTGTCATTGTACTACAAGAAATACTAATTCACGGAGTTCATTTTAATATTAGGCTACATGTGAGATGCTATAGGTCTGTCAGTGTCCAGATTTCTGTTAGTATTCCATTTTAACCCATCTCAAGTTCAAAGGTCTCATTTCAGCTCTCTCATTTGTTGGCAAAGTAAACATGTTGTAAATGTGATATATTAGACTCTCAAAATATCACAATCTTTCACGATAAACAACTCAATCACAATAATACTCAAAGTAGGCAGCCATAGTAGTAGAGACATTAGTGTTTCAGTGTCAAATATTGAAGTAGGCACAGCAATAAACTCAATAGATTTGTTCTAAAGATACAGAATAGTTTACATAGCACAATTAAATAGTAGCAGAAACACACAGTAATGGCAGTGTAGTACATGGAATAATTGCACAGTGGTGCAGTGGGAGGCAACAGTGATGTGGGTGTAGAGATGTGCAGTCATCTTGTGACAAGAACATGGAGAGAGTTCCGTTGTAACCAATGGAAAATAAAGTATATTTTGCTTCTCCCAACACGCTACAGTGCTGCACCCCTGGCTGGAGAGCAATTGTGGTAACTGCCTTGCTCAAGGGCACAATGGCAGGAGATAGCCAGAAGCATCCTAGCATCCTACCAGTTCAGTTATATACCCATTTCTGTGTTATCCTGGGCTTGATCCATTGTAGTCATAGCACCACACTGGTTAAGTGCTCCTGTAGTAGCCCAGGCTTCGAGCAGTGTTTCCTGGTCATTGGTTATGTAGTAGTCTAGCCCTAGAGCAGTGTTTCCTGGTCATTGGTCCTGTAGTAGTCTAGCCCTAGAGCAGTGTTTCCTGGTCATTGGTCCTGTAGTAGTCTAGCCCTAGAGCAGTGTTTCCTGATCCTGGTCATTGGTCCTGTAGTAGTCTAGCCCTAGAGCAGTGTTCCTGGTCATTGGTCCTGTAGTAGTCTAGCCCTAGAACAGTGTTTCCTGGTCATTGGTCCTGTAGTAGTCTAGCCCTAGAGCTGTGTTTCCTGGTCATTGGTCCTGTAGTAGTCTAGCCCTAGGCAGTGTTTCCTACCAATTCATTGGTCCTGTAGTAGTCTAGCCTAGAGGAAACAGTGTTTCCTGATCCTGGTCATTGGTCTAGTAGTCTAGCCCTAGAGCAGTGTTTCCTAGTCATTGGTCCTGTAGTAGTCTAGCCCTAGAACAGTGTTTCCTGGTCATTGGTCATTGGTCCTGTAGTAGTCTAGCCCTAGAGCAGTGTTTCCTGGTCATTGGTCATGTAGTAGTCTAGCCCTAGAGCAGTGTTTCCTGGTCATTGGTCCTGTAGTAGTCTAGCCCTAGAGCAGTGTTTCCTGATCTGAACCATTGAATCTGCAGCCAGTCTAGCCCTAGAGCAGTGTTTCCTAGTCATTGGTCCTGTAGTAGTCTAGCCCTAGAACAGTGTTTCCTGGTCATTGGTCCTGTAGTAGTCTCCTCTAGAGCAGTGATGTTTTGGGGCTGTTTCTGGGCAACACAGACTTTCAACTCCCTCCAAAGATTTTCTATGGGGTTGAGATCTGGAGACTGGCTAGGCCACTCCAGGACCTTGAAATGCTTCTTACGAAGCCACTCCTACGTTGACAGGGTGGTGTGTTTGGGATCATTGTCATGCTGAAAGACCCAGCCACGTTTCATCTTCAATGCCCTTGCTGATGGAAGGAGGTTTTCACTCAAAATCTCACGATACATGGCCCCATTCATTCTTTCCTTTACACGAATCAGTCATTCTGGTCCCTTTGCAGAAAAACAGCCCCAAAGCATGATGTTTCCACCCCCATGCTTCACAGTAGGTATGGTGTTCTTTGGATGCAACTCAGCATTCTTTGTCCTCCAAACACGACGAGTTGAGTTTTTACCAAAAAGTTATATTTGGTTTCATCTGACTATATGATATTCTCCCAATCTTCTTCTGGATCATCCAAATGCTCTCTAGCAAACTTCAGACGGGCCTGGACATGTACTGGCTTAAGCAGGGGGACACGTCTGGCACTGCAGGATTTGAGTCCCTGGCGGCGTAGTGTGTTACTGATGGTACGCTTTGTTACTTTGGTCCCAGCTCTCTGCAGGTCATTCACTAGGTCCCCCGTGTGGTTCTGGGATTTTTGCTCACCATTCTTGTGATAATTTTGACCCCACGGGGTGAGATCTTGCGTGGAGCCCCAGATCGAGGGAGATTATCAGTGGTCTTGTATGTCTTCCATTTCCTAATAATTGCTCCCACAGTTGATTTTTTCAAACCAAGCTGCTTACCTATTGCAGATTCAGTCTTCCCAGCCTGGTGCAGGTCTACAATTTTGTTTCTGGTGTCCTTTGACAGCTCTTTGGTCTTGGCCATAGTGGAGTTTGGAGTGTGACTGTTTGAGGTTGTGGACAGGTGTCCTTTATACTGATAACAAGTTCAAACAGGTGCCATAATACAGGTAACGAGTGGAGGACAGAGGAGCCTCTTAAAGAAGAAGTTACAGATCTGTGAGAGCCAGAAATCTTGCTTGTTTTTAGGTGACCAAATACTTATTTTCCACCATAATTTGCAAATAAATTCATTATTTTGTCTGTCATAGTTGAAGTGTACCTATGAGGAAAATTACAGGCCTCTCTCATCTTTTTAGGTGGGAGAACTTGCACAATTGGTGGCTGACTAAACATTATTTTGCACCACTGTATGGGAGATTACTATCAATACACCGATGTAGCTATTGTTGTGTCTCACAAAATGAGATATTCAAGTTAGCTGATGTTAGATAGTGGAGAGTCGAGAGCTAGCTACATATGTTACAGCATGTTACCATTTAGATGTATTTTCCTGTTCCACAAAGGTTGTATTTTGGTGGCATACAAAATAGACCTTCAGACACTGAGTGGAAAACAAGATAGCTGGACAAATAACACATTCACGTTAGATGAATGTAGCCAGCCCTTCATAGCAGTGATCCACGCATGTTGTCCTGTTTCAACAAACCCCAACACAGCACTCGCCCCTTAGATACCCTAGTAGCTAAAGCTAGGTAGCTAAACAACTCGTTGTTGTAGCTTTCCGGCAGACTATACGCTTTGTGGAGTATTGCTGCCTTTCACAGGTCGGAGTGTGAATTCCACATTTGGGAAACAGAAAAGGGTAGAGGGGAAGGGGGGCTACAGCTTGTTGACGGCACTCACTACAATGAAAACGAAAACTTACACCACGTGACTGGAAGTGGTCAGGGGCCAAGATTCACCAGTTCTAGAAAGTGTCAAAAAACAAGTTCCACATGAGAGTCCATGTTTACATTTACATTACATTTAAGTCATTTAGCAGACGCTCTTATCCAGAGCGACTTACAAATTGGTGAATTCACCTTCTGACATCCAGTGGAACAGCCACTTTACAATAGTGCATCTAAATCATTAAGGGGGGTGGTGAGAAGGATTACTTATCCTATCCTAGGTATTCCTTGAAGAGGTGGGGTTTCAGGTGTCTCCGGAAGGTGGTGATTGACTCCGCTGTCCTGGCGTCGTGAGGGAGTTTGTTCCACCATTGGGGGGCCAGAGCAGCGAACAGTTTTGACTGGGCTGAGCGGGAACTGTACTTCCTCAATGGTAGGGAGGCGAGCAGGCCAGAGGTGGATGAACGCAGTGCCCTTGCTTGGGTGTAGGGCCTGATCAGAGCCTGGAGGTACTGCGGTGCCGTTCCCCTCACAGCTCCGTAGGCAAGCACCATGGTCTTGTAGCGGATGCGAGCTTCAACTGGAAGCCAGTGGAGAGAGCGGAGGAGCGGGGTGACGTGAGAGAACTTGGGAAGGTTGAACACCAGACGGGCTGCGGCGTTCTGGATGAGTTGTAGGGGTTTAATGGCACAGGCAGGGAGCCCAGCCAACAGCGAGTTGCAGTAATCCAGACGGGAGATGACAAGTGCCTGGATTAGGACCTGCGCCGCTTCCTGTGTGAGGCAGGGTC
>NW_027006497.1:16767-110898 GCF_036934945.1 Oncorhynchus masou masou
GAGTCCGAACAGTCCAACTTCTGTCTGTAGAGTCCGAACAGTCCAACTTCTGTCTGTAGAGTCCGAACAGTCCAACTTCTGTCTGTAGAGTCCGAACAGTCCAACTTCTGTCTGTAGAGTCTGAACAGTCCAACTTCTGTCTGTAGAGTTCGAACAGTCCAACTTCTGTCTGTAGAGTCCGAACAGTCCAACTTCTGTCTGTAGAGTCCGAACAGTCCAACTTCTGTCTGTAGAGTCCGAACAGTCCAACTTCTGTCTGTAGAGTCCGAACAGTTTGGGCTCTTTGCTTTGAATTGCACTACTAAGTAGTGGAGTCCTCCATGAACATCCTGTTTTTATTCTGAACTAATCAAAGTCAATTCAATTGATCACAGATAGAAGCCAATTTAGATTTGTGATCTGGAAGGTGGTTTGTTATGCAATTACAATTCTAAGGGGCAGTGTTCACTTATCCAAATAGGGCATTTTACTGTTTTAATTTGAATACGTTTTTGGAGTTTTTGTGTGTAAATAAAGTCTGATTTGATGTGTTTTCATTTCAGGCTGTAAGGCAACAAAAGGTGAACATTATGGAAGGGTTGGTGACTTTCCATACCCACTGTATATATGGAGACTGTTTAGTTCCAAAAATAAGGGGATAAATTCAAGTAAAAAAATAAAATAACATGTTTCATTTACATTTACATTTAAGTCATTTTTTATCTCTCAAATTGGTGAATTATGACATCCAGTGGAACAGCCACTTTACAATAGTGCATCTAAATCGTTTAAGGGGGGGGGGTGAGAAGGATTACTATCCTATCCTAGGTATCAGGTGTTTCCTGATCTTTCTTTTATCTCTCAGATATATAGGACAGACACTTCAGAACAAACGTTTGGGGACTATCTCTTGTTCAGTGTTGTGAATCTGTTATTCAATGCGTTTTGTTTAGGCTAATTAATAGCAGTAAGGCCAAATGTATATATTTTTGGGATACTTCAAAAAGTGTTAAAATTCAAAATCAAATGGCAAAATGATCCTTCGTATGACCTCCTTAAAACAATTCCATATCGCTTATTCCAATATTGCCCCAGCTTAGACGGGGCTGACACTGTAATGGGTTAAATAAGAGCTGTAGAAAGCAAAGTGAAGCAGAGAGAACAGAACAGTGGGGTAAAATCCCTGTTGAGCAGGATTATTAATCTTTAAAGCGAGATTGTCTCTCTAGAAACTTACTGTGTGATTGTGTATTATCTATATAAAAAGTCCAGTTTTAAATGGAGGATGTGTCATTCCTCCAATTACAGCGTTGAGTTTGACAGAAGCTGGACAGATCCGCTGGGCTGGCTGGCAGTTGTTTTGTTTTGTCATGGTTGAGAGACTATGATTCCTTTTTTACCCAGAAAGGAGGAGGGAGCAGGGGAGCAGGCTTTAAAGAGCTTGCATACCCTAGCATGTGACATCGTGTGTCAATGTGATGGTGACTAAGGGAGCCTGTCTATGCTGCAGAAGCGTGTGTGTGTGTTTTGTGCTGTGGAAATAACCTTCGGCAGTCGATCAGGAAGGTTCAAGGCTGTTGGTTAAAAAACATGCAGTACATAAAACATATATAAATGATGTGACTCTTCAAAGCCATTGACGAGGCTTATTTGCATTATCAGCAACATGCATTGGTTTCTCTTGTTTATGATAACAAGTGTCTTTTTGTCACTGGTGTTTATGATAACACGTGTATTATTGTCACTGGTGTTTATGATAACACGTGTATTATTGTCACTGGTGTTTATGATAACACGTGTATTATTGTCACTGGTGTTTATGATAACACGTGTATTATTGTCACTGGTGTTTATGATAACAAGTGTATTATTGTCACTGGTGTTTATGATAACACGTGTATTATTGTCACTGGTGTTTATGATAACAAGTGTATTATTGTCACTGGTGTTTATGATAACACGTGTATTATTGTCACTGGTGTTTATGATAACACGTGTATTATTGTCACTGGTGTTTATGATAACACGTGTATTATTGTCACTGGTGTTTATGATAACAAGTGTCTTTTTGTCACTGGTGTTTATGATAACACGTGTATTATTGTCACTGGTGTTTATGATAACAAGTGTCTTTTTGTCACTGGTGTTTCTGATAACAATTGTCTTTCTGTCACTGGTGTTTATGATAACAAGTGTATTATTGTCACTGGTGTTTATGATAACAAGTGTCTTTTTGTCACTGGTGTTTATGATAACAATTGTCTTTCTGTCACTGGTGTTTATGATAACAAGTGTCTTTTTGTCACTGGTGTTTATGATAACACGTGTATTATTGTCACTGGTGTTTATGATAACAAGTGTCTTTTTGTCACTGGTGTTTATGATAACAATTGTCTTTCTGTCACTGGTGTTTATGATAACAATTGTCTTTCTGTCACTGGTGTTTATGATAACAAGTGTATTATTGTCACTGGTGTTTATGATAACAAGTGTCTTTTTGTCACTGGTGTTTCTGATAACAATTGTCTTTCTGTCACTGGTGTTTATGATAACAAGTGTCTTTTTGTCACTGGTGTTTCTGATAACAAGTGTCTTTCTGTCACTGGTGTTTCTGATAACAAGTGTCTTATTTGGTGTCTAGACTCTTTCAGCTCAACTAGTCTGTCCCCTTGTAGTGAGAACAATTGAAATGGCTGTCTTGATAAAATGGATGTTGTCATGGCAGCCAGAAACAGAGGGGGAGGAGTATCAGGAGCAAATAGTTCTCAAAATAAACTGAGGAGTCAACACTTTGTCTTTAAATCGAAAACAGCTTTTTTATGAGGGAGAAATCATTTATTTGGTAGCTAGTGAATCAAAGAGCTTGCAATCCTTTCAATGAGTCAAGGTAAATCTGACTAGGGACTTAGAGAGTGAGATGTTTTGTAATATAACTAGAATCAGATATTGTAGACAGTGTTTTACCATCCTCTATATAAGGTCTCTTCTGTGATATAACTAGAATCAGATATTGTAGACAGTGTTTTACCATCCTCTATAGGTCTCTACTGTAATATAACTAGAATCAGATATTGTAGATGGTGTTTTACCATCCTCTATAGAAGGTCTCTACTGTAATATAACTAGAATCAGATATTGTAGACAGTGTTTTACCATCCTCTATAGGTCTCTACTGTAATATAACTAGAATCAGATATTGTAGATGGTGTTTTACCATCCTCTATAGAAGGTCTCTACTGTAATATAACTAGAATCAGATATTGTAGACAGTGTTTTACCATCCTCTATAGAAGGTCTCTACTGTAATATAACTAGAATCAGATATTGTAGATGGTGTTTTACCATCCTCTATAGAAGGTCTCTACTGTAATATAACTAGAATCAGATATTGTAGACAGTGTTTTACCATCCTCTATAGAAGGTCTCTACTGTGATATAACTAGAATCAGATATTGTAGACAGTGTTTTACCATCCTCTATAGGTCTCTACTGTAATATAACTAGAATCAGATATTGTAGACAGTGTTTTACCATCCTCTATAGGTCTCTACTGTAATATAACTAGAATCAGATATTGTAGACAGTGTTTTACCATCCTCTATAGAAGGTCTCTACTGTAATATAACTAGAATCAGATATTGTAGATGGTGTTTTACCATCCTCTATAGAAGGTCTCTACTGTAATATAACTAGAATCAGATATTGTAGACAGTGTTTTACCATCCTCTATAGAAGGTCTCTACTGTAATATAACTAGAATCAGATATTGTAGATGGTGTTTTACCATCCTCTATAGGTCTCTACTGTAATATAACTAGAATCAGATATTGTAGACGGTGTTTTACCATCCTCTATAGGTCTCTACTGTAATATAACTAGAATCAGATATTGTAGACAGTGTTTTACCATCCTCTATAGAAGGTCTCTACTGTAATATAACTAGAATCAGATATTGTAGACAGTGTTTTACCATCCTCTATAGAAGGTCTCTACTGTAATATAACTAGAATCAGATATTGTAGACAGTGTTTTACCATCCTCTATAGAAGGTCTCTACTGTAATATAACTAGAATCAGATATTGTAGACAGTGTTTTACCATCCTCTATAGGTCTCTACTGTAATATAACTAGAATCAGATATTGTAGACAGTGTTTTACCATCCTCTATAGAAGGTCTCTACTGTAATATAACTAGAATCAGATATTGTAGACAGTGTTTTACCATCCTCTATAGAAGGTCTCTACTGTAATATAACTAGAATCAGATATTGTAGACAGTGTTTTACCATCCTCTATAGAAGGTCTCTACTGTAATATAACTAGAATCAGATATTGTAGACAGTGTTTTACCATCCTCTATAGGTCTCTACTGTAATATAACTAGAATCAGATATTGTAGATGGTGTTTTACCATCCTCTATAGGTCTCTACTGTAATATAACTAGAATCAGATATTGTAGACGGTGTTTTACCATCCTCTATAGGTCTCTACTGTAATATAACTAGAATCAGATATTGTAGACAGTGTTTTACCATCCTCTATAGAAGGTCTCTACTGTAATATAACTAGAATCAGATATTGTAGACAGTGTTTTACCATCCTCTATAGGTCTCTACTGTAATATAACTAGAATCAGATATTGTAGATGGTGTTTTACCATCCTCTATAGAAGGTCTCTACTGTAATATAACTAGAATCAGATATTGTAGACAGTGTTTTACCATCCTCTGTAGGTCTCTACTGTAATATAACTAGAATCAGATATTGTAGACAGTGTTTTACCATCCTCTATAGGTCTCTACTGTAATATAACTAGAATCAGATATTGTAGACAGTGTTTTACCATCCTCTATAGAAGGTCTCTACTGTAATATAACTAGAATCAGATATTGTAGACAGTGTTTTACCATCCTCTATAGAAGGTCTCTACTGTAATATAACTAGAATCAGATATTGTAGACAGTGTTTTACCATCCTCTATAGAAGGTCTCTACTGTAATATAACTAGAATCAGATATTGTAGACAGTGTTTTACCATCCTCTATAGAAGGTCTCTACTGTAATATAACTAGAATCAGATATTGTAGATGGTGTTTTACCATCCTCTATAGAAGGTCTCTACTGTAATATAACTAGAATCAGATATTGTAGACAGTGTTTTACCATCCTCTATAGAAGGTCTCTACTGTAATATAACTAGAATCAGATATTGTAGACAGTGTTTTACCATCCTCTATAGAAGGTCTCTACTGTAATATAACTAGAATCAGATATTGTAGACAGTGTTTTACCATCCTCTATAGGTCTCTACTGTAATATAACTAGAATCAGATATTGTAGACAGTGTTTTACCATCCTCTATAGAAGGTCTCTACTGTAATATAACTAGAATCAGATATTGTAGATGGTGTTTTACCATCCTCTATAGAAGGTCTCTACTGTAATATAACTAGAATCAGATATTGTAGACAGTGTTTTACCATCCTCTATAGAAGGTCTCTACTGTAATATAACTAGAATCAGATATTGTAGATGGTGTTTTACCATCCTCTATAGAAGGTCTCTACTGTAATATAACTAGAATCAGATATTGTAGACAGTGTTTTACCATCCTCTATAGAAGGTCTCTACTGTAATATAACTAGAATCAGATATTGTAGACAGTGTTTTACCATCCTCTATAGAAGGTCTCTACTGTAATATAACTAGAATCAGATATTGTAGACAGTGTTTTACCATCCTCTATAGAAGGTCTCTACTGTAATATAACTAGAATCAGATATTGTAGACAGTGTTTTACCATCCTCTATAGAAGGTCTCTACTGTAATATAACTAGAATCAGATATTGTAGACAGTGTTTTACCATCCTCTATAGAAGGTCTCTACTGTAATATAACTAGAATCAGATATTGTAGACAGTGTTTTACCATCCTCTATAGAAGGTCTCTACTGTAATATAACTAGAATCAGATATTGTAGACAGTGTTTTACCATCCTCTATAGAAGGTCTCTACTGTAATATAACTAGAATCAGATATTGTAGACAGTGTTTTACCATCCTCTATAGAAGGTCTCTACTGTAATATAACTAGAATCAGATATTGTAGACAGTGTTTTACCATCCTCTATAGGTCTCTACTGTAATATAACTAGAATCAGATATTGTAGATGGTGTTTTACCATCCTCTATAGGTCTCTACTGTAATATAACTAGAATCAGATATTGTAGACAGTGTTTTACCATCCTCTATAGGTCTCTACTGTAATATAACTAGAATCAGATATTGTAGACAGTGTTTTACCATCCTCTATAGAAGGTCTCTACTGTAATATAACTAGAATCAGATATTGTAGACAGTGTTTTACCATCCTCTATAGAAGGTCTCTACTGTAATATAACTAGAATCAGATATTGTAGACAGTGTTTTACCATCCTCTATAGGTCTCTACTGTAATATAACTAGAATCAGATATTGTAGATGGTGTTTTACCATCCTCTATAGGTCTCTACTGTAATATAACTAGAATCAGATATTGTAGACAGTGTTTTACCATCCTCTATAGGTCTCTACTGTAATATAACTAGAATCAGATATTGTAGACAGTGTTTTACCATCCTCTATAGAAGGTCTCTACTGTAATATAACTAGAATCAGATATTGTAGACAGTGTTTTACCATCCTCTATAGAAGGTCTCTACTGTAATATAACTAGAATCAGATATTGTAGACAGTGTTTTACCATCCTCTATAGAAGGTCTCTACTGTAATATAACTAGAATCAGATATTGTAGACAGTGTTTTACCATCCTCTATAGGTCTCTACTGTAATATAACTAGAATCAGATATTGTAGACAGTGTTTTACCATCCTCTATAGGTCTCTACTGTAATATAACTAGAATCAGATATTGTAGACAGTGTTTTACCATCCTCTATAGTTTTACCATCCTCTAAGGTCTCTACTGTAATATAACTAGAATCAGATATTGTAGACAGTGTTTTACCATCCTCTATAGGTCTCTACTGTAATATAACTAGAATCAGATATTGTAGACAGTGTTTTACCATCCTCTATAGAAGGTCTCTACTGTAATATAACTAGAATCAGATATTGTAGACAGTGTTTTACCATCCTCTATAGAAGGTCTCTACTGTAATATAACTAGAATCAGATATTGTAGACAGTGTTTTACCATCCTCTATAGAAGGTCTCTACTGTAATATAACTAGAATCAGATATTGTAGACAGTGTTTTACCATCCTCTATAGGTCTCTACTGTAATATAACTAGAATCAGATATTGTAGACAGTGTTTTACCATCCTCTATAGAAGGTCTCTACTGTAATATAACTAGAATCAGATATTGTAGACAGTGTTTTACCATCCTCTATAGAAGGTCTCTACTGTAATATAACTAGAATCAGATATTGTAGACAGTGTTTTACCATCCTCTATAGAAGGTCTCTACTGTAATATAACTAGAATCAGATATTGTAGACAGTGTTTTACCATCCTCTATAGGTCTCTACTGTAATATAACTAGAATCAGATATTGTAGATGGTGTTTTACCATCCTCTATAGGTCTCTACTGTAATATAACTAGAATCAGATATTGTAGACAGTGTTTTACCATCCTCTATAGGTCTCTACTGTAATATAACTAGAATCAGATATTGTAGACAGTGTTTTACCATCCTCTATAGAAGGTCTCTACTGTAATATAACTAGAATCAGATATTGTAGACAGTGTTTTACCATCCTCTATAGAAGGTCTCTACTGTAATATAACTAGAATCAGATATTGTAGACAGTGTTTTACCATCCTCTATAGAAGGTCTCTACTGTAATATAACTAGAATCAGATATTGTAGACAGTGTTTTACCATCCTCTATAGGTCTCTACTGTAATATAACTAGAATCAGATATTGTAGACAGTGTTTTACCATCCTCTATAGATGGTCTCTACTGTAATATAACTAGAATCAGATATTGTAGACAGTGTTTTACCATCCTCTATAGAAGGTCTCTACTGTAATATAACTAGAATCAGATATTGTAGACAGTGTTTTACCATCCTCTATAGAAGGTCTCTACTGTAATATAACTAGAATCAGATATTGTAGACAGTGTTTTACCATCCTCTATAGAAGGTCTCTACTGTAATATAACTAGAATCAGATATTGTAGACAGTGTTTTACCATCCTCTATAGAAGGTCTCTACTGTAATATAACTAGAATCAGATATTGTAGACAGTGTTTTACCATCCTCTATAGAAGGTCTCTACTGTAATATAACTAGAATCAGATATTGTAGACAGTGTTTTACCATCCTCTATAGAAGGTCTCTACTGTAATATAACTAGAATCAGATATTGTAGACAGTGTTTTACCATCCTCTATAGAAGGTCTCTACTGTAATATAACTAGAATCAGATATTGTAGACAGTGTTTTACCATCCTCTATAGGTCTCTACTGTAATATAACTAGAATCAGATATTGTAGACAGTGTTTTACCATCCTCTATAGGTCTCTACTGTAATATAACTAGAATCAGATATTGTAGACAGTGTTTTACCATCCTCTATAGGTCTCTACTGTAATATAACTAGAATCAGATATTGTAGACAGTGTTTTACCATCCTCTATAGAAGGTCTCTACTGTAATATAACTAGAATCAGATATTGTAGACAGTGTTTTACCATCCTCTATAGAAGGTCTCTACTGTAATATAACTAGAATCAGATATTGTAGACAGTGTTTTACCATCCTCTATAGAAGGTCTCTACTGTAATATAACTAGAATCAGATATTGTAGACAGTGTTTTACCATCCTCTATAGGTCTCTACTGTAATATAACTAGAATCAGATATTGTAGACAGTGTTTTACCATCCTCTATAGGTCTCTACTGTAATATAACTAGAATCAGATATTGTAGACAGTGTTTTACCATCCTCTATAGGTCTCTACTGTAATATAACTAGAATCAGATATTGTAGACAGTGTTTTACCATCCTCTATAGAAGGTCTCTACTGTAATATAACTAGAATCAGATATTGTAGACAGTGTTTTACCATCCTCTATAGAAGGTCTCTACTGTAATATAACTAGAATCAGATATTGTAGACAGTGTTTTACCATCCTCTATAGGTCTCTACTGTAATATAACTAGAATCAGATATTGTAGACAGTGTTTTACCATCCTCTATAGGTCTCTACTGTAATATAACTAGAATCAGATATTGTAGACAGTGTTTTACCATCCTCTATAGAAGGTCTCTACTGTAATATAACTAGAATCAGATATTGTAGACAGTGTTTTACCATCCTCTATAGAAGGTCTCTACTGTAATATAACTAGAATCAGATATTGTAGACAGTGTTTTACCATCCTCTATAGAAGGTCTCTACTGTAATATAACTAGAATCAGATATTGTAGACAGTGTTTTACCATCCTCTATAGGTCTCTACTGTAATATAACTAGAATCAGATATTGTAGACAGTGTTTTACCATCCTCTATAGAAGGTCTCTACTGTAATATAACTAGAATCAGATATTGTAGACAGTGTTTTACCATCCTCTATAGGTCTCTACTGTAATATAACTAGAATCAGATATTGTAGACAGTGTTTTACCATCCTCTATAGAAGGTCTCTACTGTAATATAACTAGAATCAGATATTGTAGACAGTGTTTTACCATCCTCTATAGAAGGTCTCTACTGTAATATAACTAGAATCAGATATTGTAGACAGTGTTTTACCATCCTCTATAGAAGGTCTCTACTGTAATATAACTAGAATCAGATATTGTAGACAGTGTTTTACCATCCTCTATAGAAGGTCTCTACTGTAATATAACTAGAATCAGATATTGTAGACAGTGTTTTACCATCCTCTATAGGTCTCTACTGTAATATAACTAGAATCAGATATTGTAGACAGTGTTTTACCATCCTCTATAGGTCTCTACTGTAATATAACTAGAATCAGATATTGTAGACAGTGTTTTACCATCCTCTATAGAAGGTCTCTACTGTAATATAACTAGAATCAGATATTGTAGACAGTGTTTTACCATCCTCTATAGAAGGTCTCTACTGTAATATAACTAGAATCAGATATTGTAGACAGTGTTTTACCATCCTCTATAGAAGGTCTCTACTGTAATATAACTAGAATCAGATATTGTAGACAGTGTTTTACCATCCTCTATAGGTCTCTACTGTAATATAACTAGAATCAGATATTGTAGACAGTGTTTTACCATCCTCTATAGAAGGTCTCTACTGTAATATAACTAGAATCAGATATTGTAGACAGTGTTTTACCATCCTCTATAGAAGGTCTCTACTGTAATATAACTAGAATCAGATATTGTAGACAGTGTTTTACCATCCTCTATAGGTCTCTACTGTAATATAACTAGAATCAGATATTGTAGACAGTGTTTTACCATCCTCTATAGGTCTCTACTGTAATATAACTAGAATCAGATATTGTAGACAGTGTTTTACCATCCTCTATAGAAGGTCTCTACTGTAATATAACTAGAATCAGATATTGTAGACAGTGTTTTACCATCCTCTATAGAAGGTCTCTACTGTAATATAACTAGAATCAGATATTGTAGACAGTGTTTTACCATCCTCTATAGGTCTCTACTGTAATATAACTAGAATCAGATATTGTAGACAGTGTTTTACCATCCTCTATAGGTCTCTACTGTAATATAACTAGAATCAGATATTGTAGACAGTGTTTTACCATCCTCTATAGGTCTCTACTGTAATATAACTAGAATCAGATATTGTAGACAGTGTTTTACCATCCTCTATAGAAGGTCTCTACTGTAATATAACTAGAATCAGATATTGTAGACAGTGTTTTACCATCCTCTATAGAAGGTCTCTACTGTAATATAACTAGAATCAGATATTGTAGACAGTGTTTTACCATCCTCTATAGGTCTCTACTGTAATATAACTAGAATCAGATATTGTAGACAGTGTTTTACCATCCTCTATAGAAGGTCTCTACTGTAATATAACTAGAATCAGATATTGTAGACAGTGTTTTACCATCCTCTATAGAAGGTCTCTACTGTAATATAACTAGAATCAGATATTGTAGACAGTGTTTTACCATCCTCTATAGAAGGTCTCTACTGTAATATAACTAGAATCAGATATTGTAGACAGTGTTTTACCATCCTCTATAGAAGGTCTCTACTGTAATATAACTAGAATCAGATATTGTAGACAGTGTTTTACCATCCTCTATAGAAGGTCTCTACTGTAATATAACTAGAATCAGATATTGTAGACAGTGTTTTACCATCCTCTATAGAAGGTCTCTACTGTAATATAACTAGAATCAGATATTGTAGACAGTGTTTTACCATCCTCTATAGAAGGTCTCTACTGTAATATAACTAGAATCAGATATTGTAGACAGTGTTTTACCATCCTCTATAGGTCTCTACTGTAATATAACTAGAATCAGATATTGTAGACAGTGTTTTACCATCCTCTATAGAAGGTCTCTACTGTAATATAACTAGAATCAGATATTGTAGACAGTGTTTTACCATCCTCTATAGAAGGTCTCTACTGTAATATAACTAGAATCAGATATTGTAGACAGTGTTTTACCATCCTCTATAGGTCTCTACTGTAATATAACTAGAATCAGATATTGTAGACAGTGTTTTACCATCCTCTATAGGTCTCTACTGTAATATAACTAGAATCAGATATTGTAGACAGTGTTTTACCATCCTCTATAGAAGGTCTCTACTGTAATATAACTAGAATCAGATATTGTAGACAGTGTTTTACCATCCTCTATAGAAGGTCTCTACTGTAATATAACTAGAATCAGATATTGTAGACAGTGTTTTACCATCCTCTATAGGTCTCTACTGTAATATAACTAGAATCAGATATTGTAGACAGTGTTTTACCATCCTCTATAGGTCTCTACTGTAATATAACTAGAATCAGATATTGTAGACAGTGTTTTACCATCCTCTATAGAAGGTCTCTACTGTAATATAACTAGAATCAGATATTGTAGACAGTGTTTTACCATCCTCTATAGAAGGTCTCTACTGTAATATAACTAGAATCAGATATTGTAGACAGTGTTTTACCATCCTCTATAGAAGGTCTCTACTGTAATATAACTAGAATCAGATATTGTAGACAGTGTTTTACCATCCTCTATAGAAGGTCTCTACTGTAATATAACTAGAATCAGATATTGTAGACAGTGTTTTACCATCCTCTATAGGTCTCTACTGTAATATAACTAGAATCAGATATTGTAGACAGTGTTTTACCATCCTCTATAGGTCTCTACTGTAATATAACTAGAATCAGATATTGTACAGTGTTTTACCATCCTCTAGAAGGTCTCAGTAATATAACTTCAGATAGACAGTGTTTTACCATCCTCTATAGAAGGTCTCTACTGTAATATAACTAGAATCAGATATTGTAGACAGTGTTTTACCATCCTCTATAGAAGGTCTCTACTGTAATATAACTAGAATCAGATATTGTAGACAGTGTTTTACCATCCTCTATAGAAGGTCTCTACTGTAATATAACTAGAATCAGATATTGTAGACAGTGTTTTACCATCCTCTATAGGTCTCTACTGTAATATAACTAGAATCAGATATTGTAGACAGTGTTTTACCATCCTCTATAGGTCTCTACTGTAATATAACTAGAATCTCAGTGTTTTACCACTAGAAGGTCTCTACTGTAATATAACTAGAATCAGATATTGTAGACAGTGTTTTACCATCCTCTATAGAAGGTCTCTACTGTAATATAACTAGAATCAGATATTGTAGACAGTGTTTTACCATCCTCTATAGGTCTCTACTGTAATATAACTAGAATCAGATATTGTAGACAGTGTTTTACCATCCTCTATAGGTCTCTACTGTAATATAACTAGAATCAGATATTGTAGACAGTGTTTTACCATCCTCTATAGAAGGTCTCTACTGTAATATAACTAGAATCAGATATTGTAGACAGTGTTTTACCATCCTCTACTGTAATATAACTAGAATCAGATATTGTAGACAGTGTTTTACCATCCTCTATAGGTCTCTACTGTAATATAACTAGAATCAGATATTGTAGACAGTGTTTTACCATCCTCTATAGAAGGTCTCTACTGTAATATAACTAGAATCAGATATTGTAGACAGTGTTTTACCATCCTCTATAGAAGGTCTCTACTGTAATATAACTAGAATCAGATATTGTAGACAGTGTTTTACCATCTCTCTATAGAAGGTCTCTACTGTCTAATATAACTAGAATCAGATATTGTAGACAGTGTTTTACCATCCTCTATAGAAGGTCTCTACTGTAATATAACTAGAATCAGATATTGTAGACAGTGTTTTACCATCCTCTATAGAAGGTCTCTACTGTAATATAACTAGAATCAGATATTGTAGACAGTGTTTTACCATCCTCTATAGAAGGTCTCTACTGTAATATAACTAGAATCAGATATTGTAGACAGTGTTTTACCATCCTCTATAGGTCTCTACTGTAATATAACTAGAATCAGATATTGTAGACAGTGTTTTACCATCCTCTATAGGTCTCTACTGTAATATAACTAGAATCAGATATTGTAGACAGTGTTTTACCATCCTCTATAGAAGGTCTCTACTGTAATATAACTAGAATCAGATATTGTAGACAGTGTTTTACCATCCTCTATAGAAGGTCTCTACTGTAATATAACTAGAATCAGATATTGTAGACAGTGTTTTACCATCCTCTATAGTTTTACCATCCTCTAAGGTCTCTACTGTAATATAACTAGAATCAGATATTGTAGACAGTGTTTTACCATCCTCTATAGAAGGTCTCTACTGTAATATAACTAGAATCAGATATTGTAGACAGTGTTTTACCATCCTCTATAGAAGGTCTCTACTGTAATATAACTAGAATCAGATATTGTAGACAGTGTTTTACCATCCTCTATAGGTCTCTACTGTAATATAACTAGAATCAGATATTGTAGACAGTGTTTTACCATCCTCTATAGAAGGTCTCTACTGTAATATAACTAGAATCAGATATTGTAGACAGTGTTTTACCATCCTCTATAGAAGGTCTCTACTGTAATATAACTAGAATCAGATATTGTAGACAGTGTTTTACCATCCTCTATAGGTCTCTACTGTAATATAACTAGAATCAGATATTGTAGACAGTGTTTTACCATCCTCTATAGAAGGTCTCTACTGTAATATAACTAGAATCAGATATTGTAGACAGTGTTTTACCATCCTCTATAGAAGGTCTCTACTGTAATATAACTAGAATCAGATATTGTAGACAGTGTTTTACCATCCTCTATAGAAGGTCTCTACTGTAATATAACTAGAATCAGATATTGTAGACAGTGTTTTACCATCCTCTATAGAAGGTCTCTACTGTAATATAACTAGAATCAGATATTGTAGACAGTGTTTTACCATCCTCTATAGAAGGTCTCTACTGTAATATAACTAGAATCAGATATTGTAGACAGTGTTTTACCATCCTCTATAGGTCTCTACTGTAATATAACTAGAATCAGATATTGTAGACAGTGTTTTACCATCCTCTATAGAAGGTCTCTACTGTAATATAACTAGAATCAGATATTGTAGACAGTGTTTTACCATCCTCTATAGAAGGTCTCTACTGTAATATAACTAGAATAACTAGAATCAGATATTGTAGACAGTGTTTTACCATCCTCTATAGAAGGTCTCTACTGTAATATAACTAGAATCAGATATTGTAGACAGTGTTTTACCATCCTCTATAGAAGGTCTCTACTGTAATATAACTAGAATCAGATATTGTAGACAGTGTTTTACCATCCTCTATAGAAGGTCTCTACTGTAATATAACTAGAATCAGATATTGTAGACAGTGTTTTACCATCCTCTATAGGTCTCTACTGTAATATAACTAGAATCAGATATTGTAGACAGTGTTTTACCATCCTCTATAGAAGGTCTCTACTGTAATATAACTAGAATCAGATATTGTAGACAGTGTTTTACCATCCTCTATAGAAGGTCTCTACTGTAATATAACTAGAATCAGATATTGTAGACAGTGTTTTACCATCCTCTATAGGTCTCTACTGTAATATAACTAGAATCAGATATTGTAGACAGTGTTTTACCATCCTCTAGAAGGTCTCTACTGTAATATAACTAGAATCAGATATTGTAGACAGTGTTTTACCATCCTCTATAGAAGGTCTCTACTGTAATATAACTAGAATCAGATATTGTAGACAGTGTTTTACCATCCTCTATAGAAGGTCTCTACTGTAATATAACTAGAATCAGATATTGTAGACAGTGTTTTACCATCCTCTATAGGTCTCTACTGTAATATAACTAGAATCAGATATTGTAGACAGTGTTTTACCATCCTCTATAGAAGGTCTCTACTGTAATATAACTAGAATCAGATATTGTAGACAGTGTTTTACCATCCTCTATAGAAGGTCTCTACTGTAATATAACTAGAATCAGATATTGTAGACAGTGTTTTACCATCCTCTATAGGTCTCTACTGTAATATAACTAGAAGTGTTTTACCATCCTCTATAGGTCTCTACTGTAATAGAACTAGAATCAGATATTGTAGACAGTGTTTTACCATCCTCTATAGGTCTCTACTGTAATATAACTAGAATCAGATATTGTAGACAGTGTTTTACCATCCTCTATAGAAGGTCTCTACTGTAATATAACTAGAATCAGATATTGTAGACAGTTGTTTTACCATCCTCTATAGAAGGTCTCTACTGTAATATAACTAGAATCAGATATTGTAGACAGTGTTTTACCATCCTCTATAGAAGGTCTCTACTGTAATATAACTAGAATCAGATATTGTAGACAGTGTTTTACCATCCTCTATAGAAGGTCTCTACTGTAATATAACTAGAATCAGATATTGTAGACAGTGTTTTACCATCCTCTATAGGTCTCTACTGTAATATAACTAGAATCAGATATTGTAGACAGTGTTTTACCATCCTCTATAGAAGGTCTCTACTGTAATATAACTAGAATCAGATATTGTAGACAGTGTTTTACCATCCTCTATAGAAGGTCTCTACTGTAATATAACTAGAATCAGATATTGTAGACAGTGTTTTACCATCCTCTATAGAAGGTCTCTACTGTAATATAACTAGAATCAGATATTGTAGACAGTGTTTTACCATCCTCTATAGAAGGTCTCTACTGTAATATAACTAGAATCAGATATTGTAGACAGTGTTTTACCATCCTCTATAGGTCTCTACTGTAATATAACTAGAATCAGATATTGTAGACAGTGTTTTACCATCCTCTATAGACAGTGTTTTACCATCCTCTAAGGTCTCTACTGTAATATAACTAGAATCAGATATTGTAGACAGTGTTTTACCATCCTCTATAGAAGGTCTCTACTGTAATATAACTAGAATCAGATATTGTAGACAGTGTTTTACCATCCTCTATAGGTCTCTACTGTAATATAACTAGAATCAGATATTGTAGACAGTGTTTTACCATCCTCTATAGAAGGTCTCTACTGTAATATAACTAGAATCAGATATTGTAGACAGTGTTTTACCATCCTCTATAGGTCTCTACTGTAATATAACTAGAATCAGATATTGTAGACAGTGTTTTACCACCATCCTAACTAGAATCAGATAGACAGTGTCTCTACTGTAATATAACTAGAATCAGATATTGTAGACAGTGTTTTACCATCCTCTATAGAAGGTCTCTACTGTAATATAACTAGAATCAGATATTGTAGACAGTGTTTTACCATCCTCTATAGGTCTCTACTGTAATATAACTAGAATCAGATATTGTAGACAGTGTTTTACCATCCTCTATAGAAGGTCTCTACTGTAATATAACTAGAATCAGATATTGTAGACAGTGTTTTACCATCCTCTATAGAAGGTCTCTACTGTAATATAACTAGAATCAGATATTGTAGACAGTGTTTTACCATCCTCTATAGAAGGTCTCTACTGTAATATAACTAGAATCAGATATTGTAGACAGTGTTTTACCATCCTCTATAGAAGGTCTCTACTGTAATATAACTAGAATCAGATATTGTAGACAGTGTTTTACCATCCTCTATAGAAGGTCTCTACTGTAATATAACTAGAATCAGATATTGTAGACAGTGTTTTACCATCCTCTATAGAAGGTCTCTACTGTAATATAACTAGAATCAGATATTGTAGTGACAGTGTTTTACCATCCTCTATAGAAGGTCTCTACTGTAATATAACTAGAATCAGATATTGTAGACAGTGTTTTACCATCCTCTATAGAAGGTCTCTACTGTAATATAACTAGAATCAGATATTGTAGACAGTG
Source organism: Oncorhynchus masou masou (assembly GCF_036934945.1). NCBI lineage: Eukaryota > Metazoa > Chordata > Actinopteri > Salmoniformes > Salmonidae > Oncorhynchus > Oncorhynchus masou. The sequence goes on from NW_027006497.1 coordinate 34,214, forward strand.
TTTTACCATCCTCTATAGAAGGTCTCTACTGTAATATAACTAGAATCAGATATTGTAGACAGTGTTTTACCATCCTCTATAGAAGGTCTCTACTGTAATATAACTAGAATCAGATATTGTAGACAGTGTTTTACCATCCTCTATAGAAGGTCTCTACTGTAATATAACTAGAATCAGATATTGTAGACAGTGTTTTACCATCCTCTATAGAAGGTCTCTACTGTAATATAACTAGAATCAGATATTGTAGACAGTGTTTTACCATCCTCTATAGAAGATATTGTAGACAGTGTTTTACCATCCTCTATAGTCTCTACTGTAATATAACTAGAATCAGATATTGTAGACAGTGTTTTACCATCCTCTATAGAAGGTCTCTACTGTAATATAACTAGAATCAGATATTGTAGACAGTGTTTTACCATCCTCTATAGAAGGTCTCTACTGTAATATAACTAGAATCAGATATTGTAGACAGTGTTTTACCATCCTCTATAGAAGGTCTCTACTGTAATATAACTAGAATCAGATATTGTAGACAGTGTTTTACCATCCTCTATAGGTCTCTACTGTAATATAACTAGAATCAGATATTGTAGACAGTGTTTTACCATCCTCTATAGAAGGTCTCTACTGTAATATAACTAGAATCAGATATTGTAGACAGTGTTTTACCATCCTCTATAGAAGGTCTCTACTGTAATATAACTAGAATCAGATATTGTAGACAGTGTTTTACCATCCTCTATAGGTCTCTACTGTAATATAACTAGAATCAGATATTGTAGACAGTGTTTTACCATCCTCTATAGGTCTCTACTGTAATATAACTAGAATCAGATATTGTAGACAGTGTTTTACCATCCTCTATAGAAGGTCTCTACTGTAATATAACTAGAATCAGATATTGTAGACAGTGTTTTACCATCCTCTATAGAAGGTCTCTACTGTAATATAACTAGAATCAGATATTGTAGACAGTGTTTTACCATCCTCTATAGAAGGTCTCTACTGTAATATAACTAGAATCAGATATTGTAGACAGTGTTTTACCATCCTCTATAGAAGGTCTCTACTGTAATATAACTAGAATCAGATATTGTAGACAGTGTTTTACCATCCTCTATAGAAGGTCTCTACTGTAATATAACTAGAATCAGATATTGTAGACAGTGTTTTACCATCCTCTATAGGTCTCTACTGTAATATAACTAGAATCAGATATTGTAGACAGTGTTTTACCATCCTCTATAGAAGGTCTCTACTGTAATATAACTAGAATCAGATATTGTAGACAGTGTTTTACCATCCTCTATAGAAGGTCTCTACTGTAATATAACTAGAATCAGATATTGTAGACAGTGTTTTACCATCCTCTATAGGTCTCTACTGTAATATAACTAGAATCAGATATTGTAGACAGTGTTTTACCATCCTCTATAGGTCTCTACTGTAATATAACTAGAATCAGATATTGTAGACAGTGTTTTACCATCCTCTATAGAAGGTCTCTACTGTAATATAACTAGAATCAGATATTGTAGACAGTGTTTTACCATCCTCTATAGAAGGTCTCTACTGTAATATAACTAGAATCAGATATTGTAGACAGTGTTTTACCATCCTCTATAGATAGGTCTCTACTGTAATATAACTAGAATCAGATATTGTAGACAGTGTTTTACCATCCTCTATATTAGGTCTCTACTGTAATATAACTAGAATCAGATATTGTAGACAGTGTTTTACCATCCTCTATAGAAGGTCTCTACTGTAATATAACTAGAATCAGATATTGTAGACAGTGTTTTACCATCCTCTATAGAAGGTCTCTACTGTAATATAACTAGAATCAGATATTGTAGACAGTGTTTTACCATCCTCTATAGAAGGTCTCTACTGTAATATAACTAGAATCAGATATTGTAGACAGTGTTTTACCATCCTCTATAGAAGGTCTCTACTGTAATATAACTAGAATCAGATATTGTAGACAGTGTTTTACCATCCTCTATAGAAGGTCTCTACTGTAATATAACTAGAATCAGATATTGTAGACAGTGTTTTACCATCCTCTATAGAAGGTCTCTACTGTAATATAACTAGAATCAGATATTGTAGACAGTGTTTTACCATCCTCTATAGAAGGTCTCTACTGTAATATAACTAGAATCAGATATTGTAGACAGTGTTTTACCATCCTCTATAGAAGGTCTCTACTGTAATATAACTAGAATCAGATATTGTAGACAGTGTTTTACCATCCTCTATAGAAGGTCTCTACTGTAATATAACTAGAATCAGATATTGTAGACAGTGTTTTACCATCCTCTATAGAAGGTCTCTACTGTAATATAACTAGAATCAGATATTGTAGACAGTGTTTTACCATCCTCTATAGAAGGTCTCTAGGTAATATAACTAGAATCAGATATTGTATAACTAGAATCAGATATTAGAATCAGATATTGTAGACAGTGTTGTACCATCCTCTATAGAAGGTCTCTACTGTAATATAACTAGAATCAGATATTGTAGACAGTGTTTTACCATCCTCTATAGGTCTCTACTGTAATATAACTAGAATCAGATATTGTAGACAGTGTTTTACCATCCTCTATAGAAGGTCTCTACTGTAATATAACTAGAATCAGATATTGTAGACAGTGTTTTACCATCCTCTATAGAAGGTCTCTACTGTAATATAACTAGAATCAGATATTGTAGACAGTGTTTTACCATCCTCTATAGGTCTCTACTGTAATATAACTAGAATCAGATATTGTAGACAGTGTTTTACCATCCTCTATAGGTCTCTACTGTAATATAACTAGAATCAGATATTGTAGACAGTGTTTTACCATCCTCTATAGAAGGTCTCTACTGTAATATAACTAGAATCAGATATTGTAGACAGTGTTTTACCATCCTCTATAGAAGGTCTCTACTGTAATATAACTAGAATCAGATATTGTAGACAGTGTTTTACCATCCTCTATAGAAGGTCTCTACTGTAATATAACTAGAATCAGATATTGTAGACAGTGTTTTACCATCCTCTATAGAAGGTCTCTACTGTAATATAACTAGAATCAGATATTGTAGACAGTGTTTTACCATCCTCTATAGAAGGTCTCTACTGTAATATAACTAGAATCAGATATTGTAGACAGTGTTTTACCATCCTCTATAGAAGGTCTCTACTGTAATATAACTAGAATCAGATATTGTAGACAGTGTTTTACCATCCTCTATAGAAGGTCTCTACTGTAATATAACTAGAATCAGATATTGTAGACAGTGTTTTACCATCCTCTATAGAAGGTCTCTACTGTAATATAACTAGAATCAGATATTGTAGACAGTGTTTTACCATCCTCTATAGAAGGTCTCTACTGTAATATAACTAGAATCAGATATTGTAGACAGTGTTTTACCATCCTCTATAGAAGGTCTCTACTGTAATATAACTAGAATCAGATATTGTAGACAGTGTTTTACCATCCTCTATAGGTCTCTACTGTAATATAACTAGAATCAGATATTGTAGACAGTGTTTTACCATCCTCTATAGGTCTCTACTGTAATATAACTAGAATCAGATATTGTAGACAGTGTTTTACCATCCTCTATAGAAGGTCTCTACTGTAATATAACTAGAATCAGATATTGTAGACAGTGTTTTACCATCCTCTATAGAAGGTCTCTACTGTAATATAACTAGAATCAGATATTGTAGACAGTGTTTTACCATCCTCTATAGGTCTCTACTGTAATATAACTAGAATCAGATATTGTAGACAGTGTTTTACCATCCTCTATAGAAGGTCTCTACTGTAATATAACTAGAATCAGATATTGTAGACAGTGTTTTACCATCCTCTATAGAAGGTCTCTACTGTAATATAACTAGAATTGTAGACAGATATTGTAGACAGTGTTTTACCATCCTCTATAGAAGGTCTCTACTGTAATATAACTAGAATCAGATATTGTAGACAGTGTTTTACCATCCTCTATAGAAGGTCTCTACTGTAATATAACTAGAATCAGATATTGTAGACAGTGTTTTACCATCCTCTATAGAAGGTCTCTACTGTAATATAACTAGAATCAGATATTGTAGACAGTGTTTTACCATCCTCTATAGAAGGTCTCTACTGTAATATAACTAGAATCAGATATTGTAGACAGTGTTTTACCATCCTCTATAGAAGGTCTCTACTGTAATATAACTAGAATCAGATATTGTAGACAGTGTTTTACCATCCTCTATAGAAGGTCTCTACTGTAATATAACTAGAATCAGATATTGTAGACAGTGTTTTACCATCCTCTATAGAAGGTCTCTACTGTAATATAACTAGAATCAGATATTGTAGACAGTGTTTTACCATCCTCTATAGAAGGTCTCTACTGTAATATAACTAGAATCAGATATTGTAGACAGTGTTTTACCATCCTCTATAGGTCTCTACTGTAATATAACTAGAATCAGATATTGTAGACAGTGTTTTACCATCCTCTATAGAAGGTCTCTACTGTAATATAACTAGAATCAGATATTGTAGACAGTGTTTTACCATCCTCTATAGAAGGTCTCTACTGTAATATAACTAGAATCAGATATTGTAGACAGTGTTTTACCATCCTCTATAGAAGGTCTCTACTGTAATATAACTAGAATCAGATATTGTAGACAGTGTTTTACCATCCTCTATAGAAGGTCTCTACTGTAATATAACTAGAATCAGATATTGTAGACAGTGTTTTACCATCCTCTATAGAAGGTCTCTACTGTAATATAACTAGAATCAGATATTGTAGACAGTGTTTTACCATCCTCTATAGAAGGTCTCTACTGTAATATAACTAGAATCAGATATTGTAGACAGTGTTTTACCATCCTCTATAGAAGGTCTCTACTGTAATATAACTAGAATCAGATATTGTAGACAGTGTTTTACCATCCTCTATAGAAGGTCTCTACTGTAATATAACTAGAATCAGATATTGTAGACAGTGTTTTACCATCCTCTATAGGTCTCTACTGTAATATAACTAGAATCAGATATTGTAGACAGTGTTTTACCATCCTCTATAGGTCTCTACTGTAATATAACTAGAATCAGATATTGTAGACAGTGTTGTACCATCCTCTATAGGTCTCTACTGTAATATAACTAGAATCAGATATTGTAGACAGTGTTTTACCATCCTCTATAGAAGGTCTCTACTGTAATATAACTAGAATCAGATATTGTAGACAGTGTTTTACCATCCTCTATAGAAGGTCTCTACTGTATTATAACTAGAATCAGATATTGTAGACAGTGTTTTACCATCCTCTATAGAAGGTCTCTACTGTAATATAACTAGAATCAGATATTGTAGACAGTGTTTTACCATCCTCTATAGGTCTCTACTGTAATATAACTAGAATCAGATATTGTAGACAGTGTTTTACCATCCTCTATAGAAGGTCTCTACTGTAATATAACTAGAATCAGATATTGTAGATGGTGTTTTACCATCCTCTATAGGTCTCTACTGTAATATAACTAGAATCAGATATTGTAGACAGTGTTTTACCATCCTCTATAGGTCTCTACTGTAATATAACTAGAATCAGATATTGTAGACAGTGTTTTACCATCCTCTATAGGTCTCTACTGTAATATAACTAGAATCAGATATTGTAGACAGTGTTGTACCATCCTCTATAGAAGGTCTCTCCTCTAAGTCTAAGGCAGATTGTTGCAGTGATCCACTTTAATCCCCCGTGGCAGCATGCAGATACACTGCAGTGGTACAGAGGGGGAATCAGATGCAGGGAGAACTGCAACATGTTGGCTATTTGACAACGACAACGACTTCTAGAAGTTCTCATCCTGGACACATACCATGTAGTAGCAGGGTTAAATCCCATAGCTGGATTTTGAAGGTATTTCTCAGGGCTCCTACCGCTGTATTTCATGTTGAATTAGAGTTATTGATTGAGTGTATTTTTCCTCCTCTCATTCTCTCCTCTTCTGCATCCTGTGAGGGATGGAAGGGGGAGGGGTGTGTTTTTATTCACCAGTAGGGGGAGCTGAAGCTCCATGTATATCTGAGCCTCAACACCACAGGGTTCCTCCTGATCTAACCTTGAAAGCAGGATTCTTATTCAAAGGTAGATTGACAGGGGTTGTCAAAATCTCTCTCTCTCCCTGTCTCCCTCTCTATCTCTCCTCTCTATTTCTCCTCCCTTGCTCTCTCCCTGTCTCCCTGTCTCCCTCTCTATCTCTCCTCTCTATTTCTCCTCCCTTGCTCTCTCTCTCTCTCAATTCATTTTCAATTTAAGAGGCTTTATTGGCATGGGAAACATATGTTTACATTGCCAAAGCAAGTGAAATAGATCATAAATAAAAGTGAAATAAACAATAAATAATTAATATTACACTCACAAAAGTTCCAAAAGGATTAAAGCATTTCAAATGTCATATTATGTCTTTATACAGTGTTGTAATGATGTGCAAATAGTTAAAGTACAAAAGGGAAAATAAATAAATATGGATTGTATTTACAATGGTGTTTGTCCTTCACTGGTTACCCTTTTCTTGTGGCAAAACATCACAAATATTGCTGCTGTGATGACACACTGTGGTATTTCACCCAATGGATGTGGGAGTTTATCAAAATTGGATTTGTTTTCGAATTCTTTGTGTATCTGTGTAATCTGAGGGAAATATGTGTCTCTAATATGGTCATACATTTGGCAGGAGGTTAGGAAGTGCATCTCAGTTTCCACCTTATTTTGTGGGCAGTGAGTACATAGCCTGTCTTCTCTTGAGTGCCAGGTCTGTCTATGGTGGCCTCTCTCAATGGCAAGGCTATGCTCACTGAGTCTTTACATAGTCAAAGCTTTCCTTTAGTTTGGGTCAGTCACAGTGGTCAGGTATTCTGCTACTGTGTACTCTCTGTTTAGGGCCAAAAATAGCATTCTCTTTTGTGCTGTTTTTTTGTAAAATCTTTCCATGTATCAGGTAATTTTCTTTTTGTTTTCTCATGATTTGGTTGGGTCTACTTGTGTTGCTGTCCTGGGGCTTTGTGGGGTCTGTTTGTCTTTGGGGACAGAGCCCCAGGACCAGCTTGCTTAGGGGACTCTTCTCCAGGTTCATCTCTCTGTAGGTGATGGCTTTGTTATGGAAGGTTTGGAAATCGCTTCCTTTCAGGTGGTTGTAGGTAGCCTAGTGGTTACAGCGTTGGACTAGTAACCGAATCCCGAGCTGACAAGGTAAAATATCTGTCGCTCTGCCCCTGAACATGGAGGTAAACAGAGGTTAACCCACTGTTCCTAGGCTGTCATTGAAAATAAGAATTTGTTCTTAACTGCCTTGCCTATTTAAATAAAGGTAAAATAAACAAATCTGTCTATCTTCTCTCTCGCTTCAATCACAGTTTTGTCTATGCTGGTTAGGGTTGCACATTTTGGGGAATATTCAGAGGTGGAAACTTTCCTTGGGAATATATGGGAATTAACGGCAATATATGCAAATTAATATTAATACATTTACCAAAATATGGAGACCGAAACACAAACCTTTTACCTCATCATAAGTAGACATAATTGCAAATTATTAAATAAAACAATTTAGTTACGAATTGAACTTGAATTAAATAAGTCGACTCATCACACGGGATGATTTCACTGAACAACAAAAGAAAAGGAATATTGAATGATCGCCAATGATCCATCGCATCTCCCAAAAAAACGTTTTCAACATACATTTGTAAAATGATAGTCTAGAAACTAAAGCTTTGGTTGCCTTCCTCTCAGGCTTCCATGTCTTCTCCCTGGACCTCCTCAATGTCCACCTCTTGAACATCAGACTGAGGTCTCATCTTCACGGGTACTTTCCAACCTTGTTGAGGATGGCTTGTTGTCAAGCTCAAAAAGCCTCAAATTTGCCCGGATGGCCACCAATTTTTCAACCATTGTGTTGGTCTGCCTGTTTGGTGCTTTAGTGTGTGTGTTTCCAAACAAGGACCAGTTGCACTCTGAGGCGGCTGATGTTTGTGGGATTTGGAGGATGATGGAGGCAACAGGGGAAAGAGCCTCAGATCCACAAAGTCCCTTCCACCAGCTGGCTGATGAGATATGTTGGCACGGCTGCCATATTGCATCTCCATCCCAAAGCCCTTACTTGGAAGTGGACTTCACCAGACTGCCAGGAACCTTGCCTTCAACCAGGCCAAGGTGGCGAGACACAGACGTGATGACACCATAGACCTTGTTGATCTCTGCACCAGACAGGATGCTCTTGCCAGCATACTTGGGGTCCAACATGTACGCTGCGGCGTGTATGGGCTTCAGGCAGAAGTCTTCACGCTTTTTGATGTATTTCAGAAGTGCAGTTTCCTCTGCTTGGAGCAACAGTGAAGTGGGCAGGGCAGTATGAATGTATTCTCTTACATCTGCAAGTAGAGTCTGAACATCAGACCGGATGACATTGTCTCCCTCAATCCGTGCAATGGCTACTGCTATAGGTTTCAGGCTGCTTACCACTCTCTCCCAAAGTACATAAACCAGGAGGATCCTCTTGATGGGGCTGTCCATATCGGCAGTCTGTGATATGGCCATTTCTTGGAGAGACCCCTTCCCCTCCAGGAGACTGTCAAACATGAAGACCGCTTCAATGTGGTGCTCTTATTCTTCTCACTTTGCTGCTATAGCTTGATGACCCTTCATATATCGAGTCATTTCCTTGGCTCTCTTGTAGAGTGTATCCATGGTTTTCAGTGCCATGATGTCCTTGAGGAGCAGATTCAATGCATGAGCAGCACAGCCAATCGGTGTGATGTGAAGGTAGGACTCCACTTTAGACTAAGCAGTCTTCATGTTCGCAGCATTGTCTGTCACCAGTGCAAGTACCTTCTGTGGTCCAAGGTCATTGATGACTGCCTTCAGCTCATCTGCAATGTAGAGACCGGTGTGTCTGTTGTCCCTTGTGTCTGTGCTCTTGTAGAATACTGGTTGAGGGGTGGAGATTATGTAGTTAATTATTCCTTGCCCACAAACATTTGACCACCCATCAGAGATGATTGGAATACAGTTTGCTTTCTCTATGATTTGCTTTGTTGAACTCTGCATCCAGCAAATGAGTAGATAAAGCATGTCTGGTTGGAGGGGTGTATGCTGGGTGAAGAACATTCACAAATCTCTTCCAATACACATTGCCTGTGAGCGTCAGAGGTGAACCAGTTGCATACACAGCTCGAGCAAGACATTCATCAGCATTTCTCTGACTACGCTCCTCCATTGAGTCAAAAAACTTCTGATTCCAGGAGGACCATGAGCTGTTGTTATCGATAAGGTGTCTGATTCATAATTTTCACCTCGAGTGGAAGTAGAGGGACTTTTGTCAGAGGTTACTTGTTGTGAGTGCTGAGGGAACTTTATGCACTTGGCCAGATGATTCTGTATCTTTGTTGTATTCTTCACATATGATTTGGCACAGTATTTGCAAATGTACACAGCTTTTCCTTCTACATTAGCTGCAGTGAGATGTCTCCACACATCAGACAGTGTCCATGGCATTTTCCTGCCTGTAAAGATTAGGAAAAATGTAATAATATATATATTTTTTTCCATGTACAGATAAATATTTAAGCAGTTAGATTAAACTGCTTAACAATGGGTGAATTAACACTCCTCAGTTAGCAGGCTCAATCAAGCTAAAACTCACATGGTAGCAAAAACTAACTAGCAGCAATTGTAAACAAGTTAGAAATTATTTAAACACACTTTGCTGTAGGCTACTTAACTACTAGTTAACAAAAAAATAATGTATGTCGTATAAAATGTATTCACCCCACCCAGTATTTTAATCAAAACTTACCAGAAATGTGATGGAAAATGCACCGTGCATGCAGAGGGTAGTATTTCCATTGACTTGGGGATAGTTTAACCAAAATTTGCCAGAAGATCTAGAATTGCCTTGTGTATCCCATTTAAAAAGGTTCACTGTTATAAGCAAAAGAATTAAAGCAAAATTCCCAACTTTCCCAGGCTTAACTTCCCATGGAACATTTCAGGAAGAATTCCCCAAATTTACCGGAAAGTTTCCAACCCTTTGTAACCACAATCCTTGTTTCATTTTGTTCCTTGAAAGATACGATCCACACACTTAATCATCAAGTTGATGAGCTTTAAAGCTCTTCAGAGATTGATTTAATCATTAGACTGAAACATGTTTGGTTGTACAACAAACAATAATAGAAGCCTAATCATCTGCTCAAATAACAAAATACCAAGAAAAGGATAAACAGAGATAAATCCACACCCCACCCCACCCCCCCCAGTCCCCATCCACACCCCAACCCCCCCCCTCAGTCCCCATCCACACCCCAACCCCCCTCCAGTCCCCATCCACACCCCAACCCCCTCAGTCCCCATCCACACCTCAGCCCCCCCTCAGTCCCCATCCACACCCCAACCCCCCCTCAGTCCCCTTCCACACCCCAACCCCCCTCAGTCCCCATCCAGACCCCAACCCCCCCTCCAGTCCCCATCCAGACCCCAATCCCCCCCTCCAGTCCCCATCCAGACCCCAACCCCCTCAGTCCCCTTCCACACCCCAACCCCCCTCAGTCCCCATCCCCCCCCCCCCAGTCCCCATCCACCCCCACCCCCCTCAGTCCCTCGGGTAGCTGAGGTCCTTCGTGATCTTCTAGATTGTAGCGGGGTGAACAGGCCGTGGCTCGGGTAGCTGAGGTCCTTCGTGATCTTCTAGATTGTAGCGGGGTGAACAGGCCGTGGCTCAGGTAGCTGAGGTCCTTCGTGATCTTCTAGATTGTAGCGGGGTGAACAGGCCGTGGCTCGGGTAGCTGAGGTCCTTCGTGATCTTCTAGATTGTAGCGGGGTGAACAGGCCGTGGCTCGGGTAGCTGAGGTCCTTCGTGATCTTCTAGAAACCTGTCTTCCAGTCTATTCTGATTGTGAATTGCCGTAGGATCTGGGTCCCTATTCATCAAGTATTTTTGTTAAGGAGTGCTGATAAGGTTGGATAATTAGGATCGCTTTTGCCTTTTTAGATCATAATGAATAAGAGGTTGAACTTGATCCTAGATCACCACTCCCACTCTGACAAGCTCTTTGAATATGGACCCACATCTGACACATTTGACCTTGCATTTACAAAAGGTTAATGTCCCAAACATCCAAAACCCAGATGAACTCTAATCAGCTGCCTCTCTCTCTCCGTTGAGGCATCTTGTTCTCAGGCCGGGCCGGGTGTTGAGCAGTGAGCACTTCAAAGCAGTGGTGCAAGATAAGCCCCTCTAGCAACAGGCCTAACAACCCTGAGCTCTCTAAATAAATCATGGCTTTCAGTTTCTTCTGCTGCGTTCCCGCCCCCATGCACCCTCATTTTGGGGATGGAAGAGGGTCTAGAGAGGATGTAGGTATGCAAACCTCATGGTCAACGTGTGTGTATTCTAGGGGAGGTGTATGAGAGAAACTATGTGTTTTGTGGGGTGCTTTGTCCTTAATTACTTACATTTACATAATTTAGCAGATGCTCTTATCCAGAGCGGCTTACAGGCGCAATTAGGGTTAAGTGCCTTGCTCAAGGGCACACAGGCAGATTTTTCACATAGTCGGCTCGGAGATTTGAACCCCAGGTAGAGTAAACAACCCATCCAACCCCAGGTAGAGTAAACCACCCCAGGTAGAGTAAACCACCCATCCAACCCCAGGTAGAGTAAACCACCCCAGGTAGAGGTAAAGAGGAATATTGTAGGACAGAAGGTTGAGCATGTCAGAACAACCTGTCTCTGAGTTACTGGTGTGTTCACCTGCATGTGTGCTGTTTTAAATTCAACTGTCAGGACATGTACAGAACCAGAACCCTTGTGTGTTACACCTCACATCCCCTCTGTACCCACTGTCCTGTGTGTTACACCTCACATCCCCTCTGTACCCACTGTCCTGTGTGTTACACCTCACATCCCCTCTGTACCCACTGTCCTGTGTGTTACACCTCACATCCCCTGTCTGTACACCCCACTACACCTCACATCCCCTCTGTACCCACTGTCCTGTGTGTTTCACATCCCCTCTGTACCCACTGTCCTGTGTGTTACACCTCACCCCTCTGTACCCACCCACTGTCCTGTGTGTTACACCTCACATCCCCTCTGTACCCACTGTCCTGTGTGTTACACCTCACATCCCCTCTGTACCCACTGTCCTGTGTGTTACACCTCACATCCCCTCTGTACCCACTGTCCTGTGTGTTACACCTCCATCCCCTCTGTACCCACTGTCCTGTGTGTTACACCTCACATCCCCTCTGTACCCACTGTCCTGTGTGTTACACCTCACATCCCCTCTGTACCCACTGTCCTGTGTGTTACACCTCACATCCCCTCTGTACCCACTGTCCTGTGTGTTACACCTCACATCCCCTCTGTACCCACTGTCCTGTGTGTTACACCTCACATCCCCTCTGTACCCACTGTCCTGTGTGTTACACCTCACATCCCCTCTTACCCACTGTCCTGTGTGTTACACCTCACATCCCCTCTGTACCCACTGTCCTGTGTGTTACACCTCACATCCCCTCTGTACCCACCCACTGTCCTGTCCTGTGTGTTACACCTCACATCCCCTCTGTACCCACTGTCCTGTGTGTTACACCTCACATCCCCTCTGTACCCATCCCCTCTGTACCCACTGTCCTGTGTGTTACACCTCACATCCCCTCTGTACCCACTGTCCTGTGTGTTACACCTCACATCCCCTCTGTACCCACTGTCCTGTGTGTTACACCTCACATCCCCTCTGTACCCACTGTCCTGTGTGTTACACCTCACATCCCCTCTGTACCCACTGTCCTGTGTGTTACACCTCACATCCCCTCTGTACCCACTGTCCTGTGTGTTACACCTCACATCCCCTCTGTACCCACTGTCCTGTTACACCCACTGTACCCACTGTCCTGTGTGTTACACCTCACATCCCCTCTGTACCCACTGTCCTGTGTGTTACACCTCACATCCCCTCTGTACCCACTGTCCTGTGTGTTACACCTCACATCCCCTCCTGTGTGTGTTACACCTCACATCCCCTCTGTACCCACTGTCCTGTGTGTTACACCTCACATCCCCTCTGTACCCACTGTCCTGTGTGTTACACCTCACATCCCCTCTGTACCCACTGTCCTGTGTGTTACACCTCACATCCCCTCTGTACCCACTGTCCTGTGTGTTACACCTCACATCCCCTCTGTACCCACTGTCCTGTGTGTTACACCTCACATCCCCTCTGTACCCACTGTCCTGTGTGTTACACCTCACATCCCCTCTGTACCCACTGTCCTGTGTGTTACACCTCACATCCCCTCTGTACCCACTGTCCTGTGTGTTACACCTCACATCCCCTCTGTACCCACTGTTCTGCAGCTTTCTTCTCATTTGACAGCCCTGCCTCAAGCCTTCAATCAGTTAAGAGTGGCGGACTGCTTCCTGAATGGCACCCGGTTCTCTTTAAAGGGACTTTGTGTCGACCCGGGCCTGCAGGGTATCCCATAGGCCCCACTTTTAGCTTTGATTCTCACTAGTGAGCCAGCCGTGCCTAGCAGAGCTTAGTACTGGCCTGGTTCCATATCCACCATAGTACTGGAACCACAATGTGAACAGACCAGATATCTAAGCCAGCAGGGTGCAGTTCAGGTTGGCACCGTGGTGTGAAGCTGGTATTAGATGGTGCACAGAAGGATGGACACGGGAGTGTAAAGCCTAATTGTCTTGGCTGAAGAAGTATGTAGCTACAGTACGTGTCTGTTCTCCAGTGGGCTGCAGTACTTCACATGGTCAACACTGAACACTTTCTACTTTCCTTTTTCCTCCACTTCTATCTGTTCTTTTACTAAATAACAGTTTGAACAGCCTGCCAGGTGAAAGCACTTCTGGCAAGGCCTCTATCTTCTTCTTCTCTCCTCAGTTTACCTCCGCTTGTGTTCTGTAAGGTTTGGAGGCCAGGCCACCGAAGAACACTACTGGAACTATCAGGGAATAGGTTGTTCAATCTCCCGGACCCATGGTACGGTTAAATATCACTTTAATGCACCGGTGTTATGAAGGAGGTGAATGAACTGTAATGAATGAGTTCCCTTCAGAAAGTGGCCTGTGTGCCGGTCTTTTGGGTCAGTGGCTCATTATGATAATGTATTGCATCAAGAAGCTGCCCATCCTGCCCTTCCCCTGGTGTGTGTGTGTGTGTGTGTGTGATCCACATCAATCCACTATTCATGTCTTGTATTGCATGGCCACTCCAAGAAATTGATGCAGCTCTGACTCCTGCAGCGCCAGGACAAGGAGCCCTGTGCACTCTGCCTCCTGCAGTGCCAGGACAAGGAGCCCTGTGGACTCTGCCTCCTGCAGTGCCAGGACAAGGAGCCCTGTGGACTCTGCCTCCTGCAGTGCCAGGACCAGGAGCCCTGTGGACTCTGCCTCCTGCAACGCCAGGACCAGGAGCCCTGTGGACTCTGCCTCCTGCAACGCCAGGACCAGGAGCCCTGCAACGCCAGGACCAGGAGCCCTGGACTGCCTCCTGCAGCGCCAGGACAAGGGGCCCTGTGGACTCTGCCTCCTGCAGCACCAGGACAAGGGGCCCTGTGGACTCTGCCTCCTGCAATGCCAGGACCAGGGCCCTGTGGACTCTGCTCCTCCTGCAGCCCTGTGGACTGTGCCAGGACCAGGAGCCCTGTGGACTCTGCCTCCTGCAGCGCCAGGACAAGGGGCCCTGTGGACTCTGCCTCCTGCAACGCCAGGACAAGGGGCCCTGTGGACTCTGCCTCCTGCAGCGCCAGGACAAGGAGCCCTGTGGACTCTGCCTCCTGCAGTGCCAGGACAAGGAGCCCTGTGGACTCTGCCTCCTGCAGCGCCAGGACAAGGAGCCCTGTGGACTCTGCCTCCTGCAGAGCCAGGACAAGGGGCCCTGTGGACTCTGCCTCCTGCAGCGCCAGGACAAGGGGCCCTGTGGACTCTGCCTCCTGCAACGCCAGGACAAAGCCCTGTGGCCCTGCAACGCCAGGACAAGGACTGGACTGCCTCCTGCAGCGCCAGGACAAGGGGCCCTGTGGACTCTGCCTCCTGCAACGCCAGGACAAGGAGCCCTGTGGACTCTGCCTCCTGCAGCACCAGGACAAGGGGCCCTGTGGACTCTGCCTCCTGCAACGCCAGGACAAGGAGCCCTGTGGACTCTGCCTCCTGCAACGCCAGGACAAGGAGCCCTGTGGACTCTGCCTCCTGCAACGCCAGGACAAGGAGCCCTGTGGACTCTGCCTCCTGCAGCACCAGGACAAGGGGCCCTGTGGACTCTGCCTCCTGCAATGCCAGGACAAGGGGCCCTGTGGACTCTGCCTCCTGCAACGCCAGGACAAGGAGCCCT
Organism: Oncorhynchus masou masou; assembly: GCF_036934945.1. Classification (NCBI taxonomy): domain Eukaryota; kingdom Metazoa; phylum Chordata; class Actinopteri; order Salmoniformes; family Salmonidae; genus Oncorhynchus; species Oncorhynchus masou. The sequence goes on from NW_027006497.1 coordinate 49,649, forward strand.
GCAGACCTGAGTTCAAACACTATGTGAAATCTTTCAAACAGTTCTGGTGTTTGCTCTAGCTTGGCTGGAGAGCCACATAGGCAGGATTTCCCTTATTGGGGACTCCTCTATTGGCACATTGCGCCAGGCAAGCTGAATTAAGCACAGATTTAGTATCTCTTACAAGAGGACTAGAGACTGTCTGCTTTTCAATCAGATAACGCACCATAGAAAACAGTTCAAAAGGGCTGTCTTCAGCCTTTTAAATGTCTCTGGGATTTTTTGTGCAGTTCTCCAAACAACCCAGATGATGAAATGAACAGTGCAGTGGGTTGGTCTCGGACACCACATACTGAGGTCACCATCCAATTGAATAGGCCTAGGTCTCAGCTATGTCATGCATGACATGAACAATGTACGCTTTATGCCTGTACAATGTGGGCTGTAGCAATGAATCTTTCTCCATTTAGAGGGCAGTTAGCCTGGCTGACATAACATTGCATTTTCATGTCGTAATCCAAACCTCATTCTCACATGATGGAATTAAACATCATACTTTGTGTCCGGGTTCCCAGGCCACAGTCATCCATCTTTTCGTAATTAATGGAAGGATATATATATATATATATATATATATATATATATATATATATATATATATATATATTTGTTTTTTTTATGGTATCGATTTGGATTCTATTGCAGTCAGAGATCATGTGGAGAAATTCCTCTTGCAGCTTGGGGGAGGCGGGGGGGGGGGGTGTCTGTGTGTGTGGCATATTCTGTCATCAGTATTCTTGGTGTTGCTCCGAAATAGGACGGTCAGGCCCTGGAGGTCGGTCTGCAGAGAATCTAATACAACAGCAAATGATCAAACGGGCTGATTTGTAATGTGATGAGGCTCGGCACAGGACAAGAGGGTAATGCTGCTATACTGGCAGACTGTGCTAATTTACAAGCTTGTGACAATCATTCTCAGGTCCTGCACAGCTGATAGAGTGTGTGTGTGTGTGTGTGTGTGTGTGTGTGTGTGTGTGTGTGTGTGGTGTGTGAGGGACTTGTTATGTAGGAGTAGGATGTGCTGCATGTCATGAGGGACTTGTTAAGGAGGAACAGGATGTGCTGCATGACATGAGGGACTTGTTATGGAGGAACAGGATGTGCTGCATGACATGAGGGACTTGTTATGGAGGAACAGGATGTGCTGCATGACATGAGGGACTTGTTATGGAGGAACAGGATGTGCTGCATGACATGGGGGACTTGTTATGGAGGAATAGGATGTGCTGCATGACATGAGGGACTTGTTATGGAGGAATAGGATGTGCTGCATGACATGGGGACTTGTTAAGGAGGAATAGGATGTGCTGCATGACATGGGGGACTTGTTAAGGAGGAATAGGATGTGCTGCATGACATGAGGGACTTGTTAAGGAGGAATAGGATGTGCTGCATGACATGAGGGACTTGTTAAGGAGGAACAGGATGTGCTGCATGACATGGGGGACTTGTTATGGAGGAATAGGATGTGCTGCATGACATGGGGGACTTGTTAAGGAGGAATAGGATGTGCTGCATGACATGGGGGACTTGTTATAGGAGGAATAGGATGTGCTGCATGACATGAGGGACTTGTTATGGAGGAATAGGATGTGCTGCATGACATGGGGGACTTGTTATGGAGGAACAGGATGTGCTGCATGACATGAGGGACTTGTTTTCAGTGTTGATTTATTTTTGATCCCGTTAGAAGGAGATGTTGATTTTGATACTAACAGAGATATGGGGATGACCTTGGTGTGGTTTGGATCCATAGAGGTTCAGAGTCACCCCGCTCCTCCGCTCTCTCCACTGGCTCAACTCAAGACCATGGTGCTTGTATTATAGATCATAATTAAAGTTCATCCACCTCTGGCCCTCGCCTCCCTACCTCTTACAGCAGTAGAGACAACTCTGACTTTATTGAAAAGTTTGATTTAGATGCACTATTGTAAACTGTTCCACTGGATGTCAGAAGGTGAATTCATTTGTAAGTCGCTCTGGATAAGAGCGTCTGCTAAAGCTTAAATTAATATAACATGGACTCTCATGTGGAACTTGTTTTTTGACACTTTCTAGAACTGGTGAATCTTGGCCCCTGACCACTTCCAGTCACGTGGTGTAAGTTTTCATTGTAGTGAGTGCCGTCAATAAGCTGTAGCCCCCCTTCCCCCTTCCCCTCTACCCTTTTCTGTTTCCCAAATGTGGAATTCACACTCCGACCTGTGAAAGGCAGCAATACTCCACAAAGCGTATAGTCTGCCGGAAAGCTACAACAACAAGAGTTGTTTAGCTACCTAGCTTTAGCTACTAGGGTATCTAAGGGGCGAGTGCTGTGTTGGGGTTTGTTGAAACAGGACAACATGCGTGGATCACTGCTATGAAGGGCTGGCTACATTCATCTAACGTGAATGTGTTATTTGTCTAGCTATCTTGTTTTCCACTCAGTGTCTGAAGGTCTATTTTGTATGCCACCAAAATACAACCTTTGTGGAACAGGAAAATACATCTAAATGGTAACATGCTGTAACATATGTAGCTAGCTCTCGACTCTCCACTATCTAACATCAGCTAACTTGAATATCTCATTTTGTGAGACACAACAATAGCTACATCGGTGTATTGATAGTAATCTCCCATACAGTGGTGCAAAATAATGTTTAGTCAGCCACCAATTGTGCAAGTTCTCCCACCTAAAAAGATGAGAGAGGCCTGTAATTTTCCTCATAGGTACACTTCAACTATGACAGACAAAATAATGAATTTATTTGCAAATTATGGTGGAAAATAAGTATTTGGTCACCTAAAAACAAGCAAGATTTCTGGCTCTCACAGATCTGTAACTTCTTCTTTAAGAGGCTCCTCTGTCCTCCACTCGTTACCTGTATTATGGCACCTGTTTGAACTTGTTATCAGTATAAAGGACACCTGTCCACAACCTCAAACAGTCACACTCCAAACTCCACTATGGCCAAGACCAAAGAGCTGTCAAAGGACACCAGAAACAAAATTGTAGACCTGCACCAGGCTGGGAAGACTGAATCTGCAATAGGTAAGCAGCTTGGTTTGAAAAAATCAACTGTGGGAGCAATTATTAGGAAATGGAAGACATACAAGACCACTGATAATCTCCTCGATCTGGGGCTCCACGCAAGATCTCACCCCGTGGGGTCAAAATTATCACAAGAATGGTGAGCAAAAATCCCAGAACCACACGGGGGACCTAGTGAATGACCTGCAGAGAGCTGGGACCAAAGTAACAAAGCGTACCATCAGTAACACACTACGCCGCCAGGGACTCAAATCCTGCAGTGCCAGACGTGTCCCCCTGCTTAAGCCAGTACATGTCCAGGCCCGTCTGAAGTTTGCTAGAGAGCATTTGGATGATCCAGAAGAAGATTGGGAGAATATCATATAGTCAGATGAAACCAAATATAACTTTTTGGTAAAAACTCAACTCGTCGTGTTTGGAGGACAAAGAATGCTGAGTTGCATCCAAAGAACACCATACCTACTGTGAAGCATGGGGGTGGAAACATCATGCTTTGGGGCTGTTTTTCTGCAAAGGGACCAGAATGACTGATTCGTGTAAAGGAAAGAATGAATGGGGCCATGTATCGTGAGATTTTGAGTGAAAACCTCCTTCCATCAGCAAGGGCATTGAAGATGAAACGTGGCTGGGTCTTTCAGCATGACAATGATCCCAAACACACCACCCTGTCAACGTAGGAGTGGCTTCGTAAGAAGCATTTCAAGGTCCTGGAGTGGCCTAGCCAGTCTCCAGATCTCAACCCCATAGAAAATCTTTGGAGGGAGTTGAAAGTCTGTGTTGCCCAGAAACAGCCCCAAAACATCACTGCTCTAGAGGAGATCTGCATGGAGGAATGGGCAAAAATACCAGCAACAGTGTGTGAAAACCTTGTGAAGACTTAGCCAACACTGTTCTTAGACTACTACTGACCAATGACCAAAACACTGCTATATAACAACAGGACCAATGACCAGGATCAGGAAACACTGTTCTAGGGCTAGACTACTACAGGACCAATGTGTTTAGGGCTAGACTACTACATGACCAATGACCAGGAAACACTGCCTAGGGCTAGACTAGTCATTGGTCATGACCAGGAAACACTGCTCTAGGGCTAGACTACTACAGGACCAATGACCAATGACCAGGAAACACTGTTCTAGGGCTAGACTACTACAGGACCAATGACCAGGAAACACTGCTCTAGGGCTAGACTACTACAGGACCAATGACCAGGATCAGGAAACACTGCTCTAGGGCTAGACTACTACAGGACCAATGACCAGGAAACACTGTTCTAGGGCTAGACTACTACAGGACCAATGACCAGGAAACACTGCTCTAGGGCTAGACTACTACAGGACCAATGACCAGGAAACACTGCTCTAGGGCTAGACTACTACAGGACCAATGACCAGGATCAGACTACTACAGGACCAATGACAGGACCAATGACCAGGATCAGGAAACAAGGGCTAGACTACTACAGGACCTCTAGGGCTAGACTACTACAGGACCAATGACCAGGAAACACTGCTAGACTACTACATGACCAATGACCAGGAAACACTGCTCTAGGGCTAGACTAGCCAACACTTCAGGACCAATGACCAGGAAACACTGCTCTAGGGCTAGACTACTACAGGGACCAATGACCAGGAAACACTGTTCTAGGGCTAGACTACTACAGGACCAATGACCAGGAAACACTGCTCTAGGGCTAGACTACTACAGGACCAATGACAGGATCAGGAAACACTGCTCTAGGGCTAGACTACTACAGGACCAATGACAGGACTGTTCCAATCTACAGGACCAATGACCAGGAAACACTGCTCTAGGGCTAGACTACTACAGGACCAATGACCAGGAAACACTGCTCTATGACTACTACAGGACCAACACAGGATCAGGAAACACTGCTCTAGGGCTAGACTACTACAGGACCAATGACCAGGAAACAAGGGCTAGACTACTACAGGACCAATGACCAGGAAACACTGCTCGAAGCCTGGGCTACTACAGGAGCACTTAACCAGTGTGGTGCTATGACTACAATGGATCAAGCCCAGGATAACACAGAAATGGGTATAGAACTGAACTGGTAGGATGCTAGGATGCTTCTGGCTATCTCCTGCCTTTGTGCCCTTGAGCAAGGCAGTTACCACAATTGCTCTCCAGCCAGGGGTGCAGCACTGTAGCGTGTTGGGAGAAGCAAAATATACTTTATTTTCCATTGGTTACAACGGAACTCTCTCCATGTTCTTGTCACAAGATGACTGCACATCTCTACACCCACATCACTGTTGCCTCCACTGCACCACTGTGCAATTATTCCATGTACTACACTGCCATTACTGTGTGTTTCGCTACTATTTAATTGTGATATGTAAACTATTCTGTATCTTTAGAACAAATCTATTGAGTTTATTGCTATGCCTACTTCAATATTTGACACTGAAACACTAATGTCTCTACTACTATGGCTGCCTACTTTGAGTATAATTGTGATTGAGTTGTTTATCGTGAAAGATTGTGATATTTTGAGAGTCTAATATATCACATTTACAACATGTTTACTTTGCCAACAAATGAGAGAGCTGAAATGAGACCTTTGAACTTGAGATGGGTTAAATGGAATACTAACAGAAATCTGGACACTGACAGACCTATAGCATCTCACATGTAGCCTAATATTAAACGAACTCCTGCGGAATTAAGTATTTCTTGTAGTACAATGACACATCAAATGTTATTTTTGTCTCGGAAAAAGGAGTTGAGAAATATGGTAAGATGTATTTCTTTCAGTGTCTGAAAAATATGCATCACTGACAAAGTGAATTATTAGCAGAAACATGGATTTTACTTTTCACTGCTTTTAATCTGCAAATGTTTGCAAGGGGAGAATATTTATCTACCCTGTTTAGAGCTATTGTGTTTTCTACTTGGCCCCGTACAGAGGAGCGACATTCAACGAGAAAGCTTTACAGCTCCATGATTGATGCAATCATTCATTCATTCATTTAACATGTTTATTTTGTGAGGGTCTATTAATGTATTATGTATTAGCCTATCATTTATTTGTCTTCTAGGGCAACACATTATGACTGAAGAAAAGCTGCAGGCCTAGCTTAGGCCTATTTGACAAGACAAGTTGACTATATTAGCCTAGCAAATTTGGTAAATTATAAGCAGATAAATATTCAAACGAGACTTAAGAGTGTATTTTTTTTCCTACACCCCACCGTCTCTGCCTGTTATGCAAAACAGGCTACCATTAGGCTACAGTGTCCGAGGCACACCTCCCCTACACGGCCCGTCGCCTCTCGCCACCAACCAGACAAGTAGCCCACTTCCTCTGAAGTGTCTGGCTGGCTAGCTCCGCCTCCGACTTCTCCATTACACTGACCAGGCTACATGGAACCTCGCTTTCCCCTCTGTATAAGTAGACTGTTGACTTGTTCTGCTTGGAACGTGCACTTTACATGTTTTCTGGGGCAGCTAGCTAGTTAACATGTTTTCTGGGGCAGCTAGCTAGTTAACATGTTTTCTGGGGCAGCTAGCTAGTTAACATGTTTTCTGGGGCAGCTAGCTAGTTAACATGTTTTCTGGGGCAGCTCGCTAGTTAACATGTTTTCTGGGGCAGCTGGCTAGTTAACATGTTTTCTGGGGCAGCTCGCTAGTTAACATGTTTTCTGGGGCAGCTCGCTAGTTAACATGTTTTCTGGGGCAGCTGGCTAGTTAACATGTTTTCTGGGGCAGCTGGCTAGTTAACATGTTTTCTGGGGCAGCTGGCTAGTTAACATGTTTTCTGGGGCAGCTGGCTAGTTAACATGTTTTCTGGGTTTGCTATTGTTTACATGTTTTCTCTGGCTAGTTAACAACATGTTTTCTGGGGGTCCGGATAGAACAGTTATGGGTTTGCTTTGAGGATCTCTCTACTCTGTGCAGTAGAACTAGGATGTATTGTCCTCGTCTCTTGGGGAGGTACATAGGCTACACTAAAGTAAAGTGGTGAAAGAGAGGCCAGATTGAATTGAATTGAACAGAGTGTACTAAGTGTTTCCAATGTCTCTTCACAAACCCCCAGATGTGAAAACTCCCACAGGTGCGCACACACAGGTGCACACACACACACACACACACACACACACACACACACACACACACACACACACACACACACACACACACACACACACACACACACACGGTCACCACTAAGATTTCCACCAAACTCCACCAAGTCCTTTTGTCACAGGGTCATTTCACTGTAAGTCTCCCCTGACATTTCATTCTCACATAAATGTAATATATTTTGACTGTCTGGGAACGACAGGAGTCACACACACACCACACACCACACACACAGTGTCCAGGAGGGCTGGCAGGGAGAGCTAGCTGATGCCCTTGCGCTGTTTGTTAGTTTAAAACGATAATAAAGATGAGTTATTTCACAATGCAGCTGCTCTGCTGCCAGAAGAGGTTTGGGTCTCACCTCGCAAAGTTTCCCATTTCTCTGCCTTTTTTCCAACTGTTAACAATGATAACATAGTGGTGGAGAGTGTGTTTGAATCAAGGTAGAAGCCAGAGAACAATCAAAAGGAAAATCTTTAAGAAGATCTTTGAGTGTCAAGATTCTGCTAGGAATTGAGTCCAGTAAGTTTCAGTATTTTTGGAACGGAAGAGACGAATTTAAATCAAGTCAAATCAAATTTAGTTGCCATACTTCCGAGAACATAAACACTTGTACCTTTCATAACGAGCTTGAGAGGGATGGAGAGAGAAGGGAGGGCAGGTCAGTCACCAGACAGACAGAACCGTGCACTAGGCCGATCTATCAGTATAGGCAGGTCAGTCACCAGACAGACAGACAGTCAGAACCGTGCACTAGGCCGATCTATCAGTATAGGCAGGTCAGTCACCAGACAGACAGACAGGCCTATCAGTATAGGCAGGTCAGTCACCAGACAGACAGAACCGTGCACTAGGCCTATCTATCAGTATAGGCAGGTCAGTCACCAGACAGTCAGAACCGTGCACTAGGCCTATCTATCAGTATAGGCAGGTCAGACACCAGACAGACAGTCAGAACCGTGCACTAGGCCTATCTATCAGTATAGGCAGGTCAGTCACCAGACAGACAGTCAGAACCGTGCACTAGGCCGATCTATCAGTATAGGCAGGTCAGTCACCAGACAGACAGAACCGTGCACTAGGCCGATCTATCAGTATAGGCAGGTCAGTCACCAGACAGACAGAACCGTGCACTAGGCCGATCTATCAGTATAGGCAGGTCAGTCACCAGACAGACAGACAGTCAGAACCGTGCACTAGGCCGATCTATCAGTATAGGCAGGTCAGTCACCAGACATACAGAACCGTGCACTAGGCCGATCTATCAGTATAGGCAGGTCAGTCACCAGACAGACAGAACCGTGCACAGCCGATCTATCAGTATAGGCACAGACAGTCAGAACCGTGCACTAGGCCTATCTATCAGTATAGGCAGGTCAGACACCAGACAGACAGTCAGAACCATGCACTAGGCCTATCTATCAGTATAGGCAGGTCAGACACCAGACAGACAGTCAGAACTGTGCACTAGGCCTATCTATCGGCAATCAAAAACTGTAACAGCATTCCACTGTGAGAATCTTGCAATTTCTTTGCTTGCAATGTCTCGCAGCTTCATTAAAGCAGGACCTATCATCAATGACTTATGCTCTTCTAAATGCAACAGAATGAATACTGAACACACTTACTGCACTGACTCAGATGACTGATTGGCTAAATTAAATGCATAATAAGATGATAGTTGGATCTGTATTGTTAGATTTCAGTGCTGCCTTTGATGTTATTGATCATAATTTGTTATTGAAAAAAATGCTATGACTTTACATCACCAGCAACATGGTTGGAGAGTTACTTCTCTAATAGAACTCAGAGAGTGTTCTTCAATGGAAGCTTCTCTAACACCAGATATGTACAGTGCAGTGTCCCTCAGGGCAGTTGCCTTGTTGCCTTACTGTTCTCTATTTTTACACATGATTTGTCACTTGTTTTACAGTAAGCTTATATATTTTATATATATTTTATTATATTTTGGTGAATCATGGGTGACTTTGTCATTTGTAACAGTAAATATTTTTTTGTAGCGTACCTAGGTTGAAGGCTAATAAAGAATTGGGTCTTTTTTCCCACATATTCCATCCAGTTTGCTTTATTTGTTATAATATATTGCACTGGGTCTTTCTTGAATAAGTTCCTCCATTTCTTTTTGTTTTTCCTCTGATTTACTCTGAGCCTCTATGGTACCGTTTGTATTACCATCTATCTGTTCTGTTCGTCCTTATTTCCTTTGTTAATATGGACTCTTTTGACCTAAATGGCTTTTGTTTTAGAGATGAGTACTGAATTGCATGGCCTCTAAAGGCACATTTAAAAGTGTCTCATGCAATAAGGGGATCTGCTGTACCTATGTTATGTCGGAAAAAGACAGTAATAAATTCTTCTGTCCTGGTAATAAATAAAAGTTATCATCCAATAGGCTTTGATTCAATGTCCAGTATCCTCACCCACGTGGGAATTCTGGAAGAGTAATATAAATGCCAATTATTTGACGTTCCGACCGCATTCTGTCCCCTATCAACACTTTTTAAAACTTTTGGTGCCAGCGAGGATGACAAGAAAGTAGTCAAAACAACTAGCACATTGGTTATATATGTTGTATTTATTTTAATGTAGTATCTTATGTTTTGTCTATAACTCTTGTGTACTTTATAATGTGTTTGTTTTATGTGTACCGAAGGGAGAGTAGCTGCTGCATGTGCTGTGACTACTGGGGATCCTAATAAAGTAAACACTCGTATTGTTAGCAAAGAGCAGGTGAGCCGGCGTGAGGGAGAGATTGGAGGAGGCAGGCGATAGGCTAGGATATTGACGTGAGTGAGATGCAAGACCTCGCTGTCACACATAGTATCTCCATGTTCACGGGTTCACATCAAGATGTTCACAGCGTGGTAGCCAGGGAACCAAAACAGAGGAAAAGTTGAGCCTCGCGCTTCAACCCACCCTGATTGTTGTCTGTCTGATAGAACACGTTTCCACCCTGACTGTTTGTCTGTCTGATAGAACGCGTTTCCACCCTGACTGTTGTCTGTCTGATAGAACACGTTTCCACCCTGACTGTTGTCTGTCTGATAGAACACGTTTCCACCCTGACTGTTGTCTGTCTGATAGAACACGTTTCCACCCTGACTGTTGTCTGTCTGATAGAACACGTTTCCACCCTGACTGTTGTCTGTCTGATAGAACACGTTTCCACCTGACTGTTGTCTGTCTGATAGAACTGGCCCACACCTTGACTGGGGTCTGTCTCATGCTGGCACACTGTTCCTTCCTGACTGTTGTCTGTCATGATGGCCCACTCTACCTTCCTGACTGCTTGTCTGTCTGATGAACATGGCCCACCCTGACCTTGTCTAGGGGGCTTGATCTCATGCTGGCCCACTGTACCTTCCTAGGGGGCTTGATCTCATGCTGGCCCACTGTACCTTCCTAGGGGGCTTGATCTCATGCTGGCCCACTGTACCTTCCTAGGGGGCTTGATCTCATGCTGGCCCACTGTACCTTCCTAGGGGTTTTTCTTTCATTAGACATGCTGTGTTCTCCCACCTTGTGTATTGTCCATTTTGACAATACCTTTTGAAGTTAACTCAATGGGGCTTGATCTCATGCTGGCCCACAAGTACCTTCTTATTGGGGGCTTTTCCAATATTGCTGGCCAGAGAACATCAACAGGAAAATCTTTAAGAAGATCGCTGAAAGAAAGGGGCTGATAGGAGTTTCTCATGCTGGCCTTACTGTATCTGATAGGAGTTTTCTGTGGGGGCCTTACTGTTTGATCTCAGTTTGCTGGCCCTGTTATCTGATAGGCCTTACTGTTATCTGTTTGTCTGTGGGGGCCTTACTGTTATCTGATAGGAGTTTGCTTGATCTCATGCTGGCCCACTGTTACCTTCCTAGGGGGTTTGATCTCATGCTGGCCCACTGTTATCTCCTAGGAGTTTGTCTGTGGGGGCCTTACTGCCTAGGAGTTTGATCTCATGCTGGCCCACTGTACCTTCCTAGGGGTTTTTCTTTCATTAGACATGCTAAAAGTGTATCTGACAGACACCTTGTGTATTGTCCATTTGATGACAATACCTTTGAAGTTATCTCAAGTTTGTCTGGGTAGCCTTACTGTTATTAGGAGTTTGTCTGTGGGGTAGCCAACTGTTAAAAAGAGTTTGTCTGTGGGGTAGCATTACTGTTATCTGATAGGAGTTTGTCTGTGGGGTAGCCTTTTTGTTATCTGATAGGAGTTTGTCTGTGGGGTAGCCTTACTGTTATCTGATAGAGAACAATCTGATAGGAGTTTGTCTGTGGGGTAGCCTTACTGTTATCTGATAAGTTTGTCTTTTACTGTTATCTGAAGATTGTCTGTGGGGTAGAACTGTTATCTGATAGGAGTTTGTCTTTAGCCTTTATCTGAAAGTTTGTTTGCTGATAGGAGTTTGTCTGTGGGGTAGCCTTACTGTTATCTGATAGGAGTTTGTCTGTGGGGTAGCCTTACTGTTATCTGATAGGAGTTTGTCTGTGGGGTAGCCTTACTGTTATCTGATAGGAGTTTGTCTGTGGGGTAGCCTTACTGTTATCTGATAGGAGTTTGTCTGTGGGGTAGCCTTACTGTTATCTGATAGGAGTTTGTCTGTGGGGTAGCCTTACTGTTATGTTAGTCCCATCATGTAGCAATATCCAGTGTTAATTTTCAAATTCAATATATGTGATCCAGTCATATAACAACAAGCAAGCTGTACTGTAAAATTAATCTCAGATTAAATATTTGTTTTTGTTTATTTGTACAGATGTCAGGCTTAGTTTTTAATTAAAGATGGCTTGTTTTGATAATCTATCCACTTTGAAGAAATCCTTAGAAATGCTCTTTTGCTTCCCAGTTGGGAGCAAGGGTTTTGGGGGAAAGCTATAATAAGGCCAGGAGAACTTAGTGGAGGGCTGAAGTATGCCACTTAATTATTTAGTTCTCTCTCTCTCTACGCTTCCCCTTCTGTCTAGGGGTTAATAATGTGTTACTTTTCTTCACTGGTCAGGTGTTCTCTTCTCCCTCTCATAGCAACATTACATCTGCTTAGGGAGCAGAAGCCTCATTTACACTAAATATCTGGATGCGCCATTTATGAAAAGAACCAAGTACGTATACATTAAAAAGAAATGTATTTATAAACTTGGCGCACGCTGTACATAGGTATGTTTCTCGTTATAAATCAGACATGTCTTAAAACTGTGCATGTGTGAACGAGAATTATAACTCTGTCAGAAAAACGCCCTCCGTTCACCTTTTATGGTGACGATAACACCCTTCATTCACCATTTTATGGTGACCATTACACCCTCCGTTCACCTTTTATGGTGACCATAAGACCCCTAATTCACCTTTTATGGTGACAATAACACCCTTCATTCACCCTTTTATGGTGACAGTAACACCCTTCATTCACCCTTTTATGGTGACGATAACACCCTCCGTTCACCTTTTATGGTGACGATAACACCCTTCATTCACCCTTTTATGGTGACGATAACACCCCTCATTCACCCTTTATGGTGATGATAACACCCCTCATTCACCCTTTATGGTGACGATAACACCCCTCATTCACCCTTTATGGTGACGATAACACCCTTCATTCACCCTTTATGGTGACGATAACACCCTTCATTCTCCCTTTTATGGTGACCATTACACCCTCCGTTCACCTTTTATGGTGACGATAACACCCCTCATTCACCCTTTATGGTGACGATAACACCCTTCATTCTCCCTTTTATGGTGACTATAACACCCTTTTTTTGCTGTATAATGTGGAACTATTGGACTTAGGCCATGGCAGTTTCTGCTTTCTAAAAGAGAGAGCAATGGCAAATTTGATCCCATTTCTCTAGAGGTGTGACGGGGCAGAATGTTTTCATCTATTACAGGAACTTTTCATATCTAAACATGCTGCCTAAAGCCAGTGCCAAACACTTGATTGATTGTATTTTAGAAACAAGTTCAAAGTAAAATGCTACCACCCACCCTTCTATGCAAAAGATAAATAGTTGTTGAATATTTAGTTTGTCAATAGATTGTGTTTCTATCTGCGTTGGTACAGGCTCTGAGATGAAATAGGTTTATGACGTCACGCCTACCCATACTGTCACATCTTTTACATCAACTACCAGTCTCTGTACTGGGTTTGCACAATGTTTCCATTTTTTGCATTAACTTTTGCTGTATCTGGCAAAGGACTGGGACAGTTTCTGGAAGAGTAAAGGATCACAAATGTTTGTGGGGCTGTCAGCACAGCACAACGTTTTAACCCCCCCCCCCCCCAATATCACCCATTTGCACAAAATACTTACTTGCCTGCCTGCATTACAAACCGCCAACCACTAGTGAATGTGCGTACATGGTCTAAAGTTTGTATGGAGGAAAGGGCATTCTCACTCCCAAGTCCAGTTTTTATGAATGACAGCTTTTGCGGGAAAACTGGCGCAAATGTTTTGGGGTTTATTTTGTACGTACGCAATGTTTATAAATGAGGCCTATCTATCAACCATTTTTGCATTTGACTGAGCCTACCTGAGGTGTTTGACTATTCCTGCACTTTTGGTATCATTCTATTGGGTCCATTGCGCCAGGAAAGCTGCCAAGCTGAAGTAAGCCCATCCAAAAGTATTTGAACCCAACACTGGTCTGTTCAAGAGTAATGGACGATCTGCTGTAATGTGGTGTGACCTATTCCCTGAGTATCTTAATATTCATAGTGTTATGATGAATGTGTGTGTGTGTGTGTGTGTGTGTGTGTGTGTGTGTGTGTGTGTGTGGCACAATGGAACAATATAATTAGTTCCCCATATGCACATAATGCCTAGTGGCAGGACGCTGTGCACTAGTTTCCTTTCCAGCCATTTGTTTCTTGTCAGCAATCAGCCTAGAGTACACTGAACCTCACTGAGGTAACTCAGCCTAGAGTAGACTGAACCTCACTGAGGTAACTCAGCCTAGAGTAGACTGGTCCTCACTGAGGTAACTCAGCCTAGAGTAGACTGGTCCTCACTGAGGTAACTCAGCCTAGAGTAGACTGATCCTCACTGAGGTAACTCAGCCTAGAGTAGACTGATCCTCACTGAGGTAACTCAGCCTAGAGTAGACTGAACCTCACTGAGGTAACTCAGCCTAGAGTAGACTGATCCTCACTGAGGTAACTCGGCCTAGAGTAGACTGATCCTCACTGAGGTAACTCGGCCTAGAGTAGACTGTCCTCACTGAGGTAACTCAGCCTAGAGTAGACTGATCCTCACTGAGGTAACTCAGCCTAGAGTTGACTGATCCTCACTGAGGTAAGCCTAGAGTAGACTGATCCTCACTGAGGTAACTCGGCCTAGAGTAGACTGATCCTCACTGAGGTAACTCGGCCTAGAGTAGACTGATCCTCACTGAGGTAAGAGTAGACTGATCCTCACGGCCTAGAGTAGACTGATCCTCACTGAGGTAACTCGGCCAAGCTGTAAACGAGTGTAAACAAACACCTGAGTGGAGCAGTGAGCACTGGCTTATTGAAACAAATGTCCTGTCACAGACACTGCTGGAGGAGAAACTCGGAATCTCTAACACATTGACAAGCATGTGTCTCTCCACTGTGTGTGTGTTGGCACTGGCTTCTGTGTAGGAGCCTGATGTATTCCTAAGGCCATGAACTCACCACTAAGAACCATTGTCAGGTGACAGGTCTAACTTAGTGAACTGGGCGACTGACTCAAATGCTGACAGATGAGATCCATATTTTACAACTTGTCTATTCACACCCAGACAGTCCAAACCCAGCAGGGTGATTTAGTAGAGCAGTGTAACCCATTGTTGTAATGTAAAAAAAAACAGCATTATAAACTGAGTGGTTCCAACCCTGAATGCTGATTGGCTGACAACCATGGTATATCACTGTAACCATGTAAACAAACACCTGATGGAGCAGTGAGCACTGGCTTATTGAAACAAATGTCCTGGGGTATGACAAAACATTACGTTGGTGACCAGTTTATAATAGCATTAAGGAGGAGGGTCAGGAATCCTATACCAGGGCATTGACAGGCACTGTGATCTCTCCACTGCTGTGTGTGTTGGCACTTATTGCTTAATTATACCCCCTATTACTGGTGCCTTCAGAAAGTATTCATACCCCTTGATTTATTCCACATTTTGTTGTTATAGCCTGATTTACAAAATGTATTTAACTCACCATCTAAGAACCATTGACAAGGTGAAATGTTTCTCACCCATCTACACACAACCCCATAATGACAAAGTGAAATGTTTCTCACCCATCTACACACACTACCCCATAATGACAAAGTGAATGCATGTTTTTAGAAATGTTTATTCTGTATTTCATATTCAATGCATTTGAAATCTCATTTGCATAATTATTCACACCCTGAGTCAATACATGTTAGAATCACCATTGGCTGTGATTCCATCTGTGAGTCTTTCTGGGTAAGTTTCTAAGAGCTTGTACACCTGGATTGTACAATATTTGCAAATTATTCTTTAAAAATGATTGAACCTCTATCAAGTTGGTTAATCATTGCTAAACCCTTTTTCAAGTCTTGCCATAGATTTTCAAGCCGATTTTAAGATAAAACTGTAATCAGCCACTCAGGAACATTCTATGTTGTCTTGGAAAGCAACTCCAGTGTATATTTTTTGTGCTTTAGGTTATTGTCCTGCTGATATGTGAAATTGTCTCCCAGTGTATATTTGTCCTTGTGCTTTAGGTTATTGTCCTGCCGATATGTGAAATTGTCTCCCAGTGTATATTTGTCCTTGTGCTTTAGGTTATTGCTATAGAAATTGTCTCCCAGTGTATATTTGTCCTTGTGCTTTGTATCCGATATGTGAAATTGTCTCCCAGTGTATATTTGTCCTTGTGCTTTAGGTTATTGTCCTGCCTGCCGATATGTGAAATTGTCTCCCAGTGTATATTTGTCCTTGTGCTTTAGGTTATTGTCCTGCCGATATGTGAAATTGTCTCCCAGTGTATATTTGTCCTTGTGCTTTAGGTTATTGTCCTGCTGATATGTGAAATTGTCTCCCAGTGTATATTTGTCCTTGTGCTTTAGGTTATATTTGTCCTTGTCCTTGATATGTGAAATTGTCTCCCAGTGTATATTTGTCCTTGTGCTTTAGGTTATTGTCCTGCCGATTATGTGAAATTGTCTCCCAGTGTATATTTGTCCTTGTGCTTTAGGTTATTGTCCTGCTCATATGTGAAATTGTCTCCCAGTGTATATTTGTCCTTGTGCTTTAGGTTATTGTCCTGCCGATATGTGAAATTGTCTCCCAGTGTATATTTGTCCTTGTGCTTTAGGTTATTGTCCTGCCGATAATGACAATTGTCTCCCAGTGTATATTTGTCCTTGTGCTTTAGGTTATTGTCCTGCCGATATGTGAAATTGTCTCCCAGTGTATATTTGTCCTTGTGCTTTAGGTTATTGTCCTGCCGATATGTGAAATTGTCTCCCAGTGTATATTTGTCCTTGTGCTTTAGGTTATTGTCCTGCATATGTGAAATTGTCTCCCAGTGTATATTTGTCCTTGTGCTTTAGGTTATTGTCCTGCCGATATGTGAAATTGTCTCCCAGTGTATATTTGTCCTTGTGCTTTAGGTTATTGTCCTGCCGATATGTGAAATTGTCTCCCAGTGTATATTTGTCCTTGTGCTTTAGGTTATTGTCCTGCTCATATGTGAAATTGTCTCCCAGTGTATATTTGTCCTTGTGCTTTAGGTTATTGTCCTGGATTGTATTGTCATATTTGTCCTTGTGCTTTAGGTTATTGTCCTGCTCATATGTGAAATTGTCTCCCAGTGTATATTTGTCCTTGTGCTTTAGGTTATTGTCCTGCCGATATGTGAAATTGTCTCCCAGTGTATATTTGTCCTTGTGCTTTAGGTTATTGTCCTGCCGATATGTGAAATTGTCTCCCAGTGTATATTTGTCCTTGTGCTTTAGGTTATTGTCCTGCTGATATGTGAAATTGTCTCCCAGTGTATATTTGTCCTTGTGCTTTAGGTTATTGTCCTGCCGATATGTGAAATTGTCTCCCAGTGTATATTTGTCCTTGTGCTTTAGGTTATTGTCCTGCTGATATGTGAAATTGTCTCCCAGTGTATATTTGTCCTTGTGCTTTAGGTTATTGTCCTGCCGATATGTGAAATTGTCTCCCAGTGTATATTTGTCCTTGTGCTTTAGGTTATTGTCCTGCCGATATGTGAAATTGTCTCCCAGTGTATATTTGTCCTTGTGCTTTAGGTTATTGTCCTGCCGATATGTGAAATTGTCTCCCAGTGTATATTTGTCCTTGTGCTTTAGGTTATTGTCCTGCTGATATGTGAAATTGTCTCCCAGTGTATATTTGTCCTTGTGCTTTAGGTTATTGTCCTGCTGATATGTGAAATTGTCTCCCAGTGTATATTTGTCCTTGTGCTTTAGGTTATTGTCCTGCTGATATGTGAAATTGTCTCCCCAGTGTATATGCCTTGTCCTTGTGCCTTGTTTATTCTGTTTATTGTTCCTGTGCTTGTTCTATTCTGTTTATTGTTCCTGTGCCTTGTTTGATTCTGTTTATTGTTCCTGTGCCTTGTTCTATTCTGTTTATTGTTCCTGTGCCTTGTTCTATTCTGTTTATTGTTCCTGTGCCTTGTTCTATTCTGTTTATTGTTCCTGTGCCTTGTTCTATTCTGTTTATTGTTCCTGTGCCTTGTTCTATTCTGTTTATTGTTCCTGTGCCTTGTTCTATTCTGTTTATTGTTCCTGTGCCTTGTTCTATTCTGTTTATTGTTCCTGTGCCTTGTTCTATTCTGTTTATTGTTCCTGTGCCTTGTTCTATTCTGTTTATTGTTCCTGTGCCTTGTTCTATTCTGTTTATTGTTCCTGTGCCTTGTTCTATTCTGTTTATTGTTCCTGTGCCTTGTTCTATTCTGTTTATTGTTCCTGTGCCTTGTTCTATTCTGTTTATTTGTATCTAAAAATCTCCCTAGACCTTGCCGATGACAAGCATACCCATTACTGCCACCACCACCATGCTTGAAAATATGAAGAGTGGTACTCAGTGATGTGTTGTGTTGGATTTTCCCCGAACATAACACTTTGTATTCAGGACATAAAGTGAATTTCTTTGCTGCAGTTTGACTTCAGTGCCTTATTTCAAACAGGATGCATGTTTTGGAATATTTTTTATTCTGCACAGGCTTCCTTCTTTTCACAATATGTTAGTATTGTGAAGAAACTGCAATGCTGTTGATCCATCCTCAGTTTTCTCCTCACACAGCCATTATACTGTGTAACTATTGGTCAGAACATTGTGCTATATAAGGAATCCATTTGGAACAGTCTGTATCTCAGAAGTGTTTCTCTACTGTAAGGTAGTTATTTGTGGGTTTATGGGCTGTCTTCACTGACATCCATTAGCTTCAGAGAGAGAAGCTGACACACACACACACACACACACACACACACACACACACACACACACACACACACACACACACACACACACACACACACACACACACACACACACACACACACAGGTTAAAATAACTGTGTACCTCCTCTCCTTTTAGTGTGTTCCCTATGTCTCCTCCATTCTATGAATTCCTAATGTTGAAGAATGTAAGAGCCTTGCCTAAAAAAGGCTGCTGGCTCACAGCAACAACTAAACAAGAAAGCAAACTCACTCTACATCCTGTGAGAAATCTAGACCCAGGTATCTCCTGAGAGGGGTGGGTTGACTAGCACTCTTCATACACGCAGCAGCTGCAATAGCTTCACTGGTTTTGGTGGGATAAAAGCTTCTTCTGGAGTGATATTTACATTAGAATTGAGTGGGGGGGGGGGTGTTGTGTCATGGAGTTATGACTTATCCTTCCTCATCTTTTTCCACTACTGTTCCTGTTGGAAGTGAAATTGTCCTGTTTCTATTAGTGTAGAGCGATTAACCGACATTTCCGTTATTGATTTATTGTTGTAATTTTTACCCCTTTTTTTCTCCCCAATTTCGTGATTACGATCTTGTCTCATCGCTGGAACATTTCTGTAAGCTCAATGTGCACATCACACAGTTTCTCCAGAGATAAATCAGATGCAGACTGAACTGTGCAATGTAGTAGGGAGTTGTAGTTTCTCCAGAGATAAATCAGATCCAGCCTGAACTGTGCAATGTAGTAGGGAGTTGTAGTTTACAGTGCTGTGAAAAAGGATCAGTTTTGTCTTTTACATCACAAATGGTCTAATAAGTTTACATGATTCTAGATGAATATCCCTGCTCTTAAACAGCCTTCCTTTGGAGGTGATTAGACTATAGGTCTCCATGGACAAAACACGAGTCCCTCTAGTTGTCTACAATGACTAACCTCTTCAATATGATGCTGATTGCTGTGCGTCTGTTGGGCATGTTCATGCTACTAGGCGGATGATGGCCACTGCAGAGCCCTAACAGTAATCTATTGTACTGATTTAATGTTGTTTGTTTGTTATTGACAATGAGAGGCATCCAATGCTAATAAACATCTCTGTCATCATATCCATGAAGAATACTTTTATCAAATCATGTTTGCGAGTGGAGGAGGGAGCCTCATTGTCAGATGTATCCCAGTAGTGAAATAGAGCTTTGTGTTATGTATGCCTACGCTAGGCTACTCTGTGTCTGAGTGCAGGAAAGGAATGGACTGGAGAATACAGCCGCTTTGATCTGGTCAAGTAATGGGGATGTGATGATCATAGTGTACTGTCTGACAGAGAGGGATGGATAGAGAGAGACTTTTAAGGTGCTACACATATGATAGTATTTTATAGTTTTGCACTTTAATTTCACCAAATGTCCATATCTGCAGTAATTTTGTGTTTCACAGTATTACTTACATGCCAGTGTTGTGATCGGCTGTGACATTCGTCTATTGATTTCTCCCGCCGGCATCTGTGGGAAAGCTGTTCTGACTTTGGCTGTCATATATATATATTTAGCTAATTTCCTGGTTGCTAAAATTCTGAAGGGTTTATGTGAGAAAACAACTACTCAATAGTGTAGGGAATCATTGTACCATCTGAATCACTGTGAAATATCTTGCAATTCACTTAGCACTAGGCTGCATTTAAAACAAATCTCCCATTTCCCCGTAACATGGCGGAGCCTCGCACTTGAACCTTTTACTTTCTGTTTTGGTCCACCAGCTTCAAACAGCTGGAAAAACATTATATTCTTTTGTATTTTTTGAAGATATTTAACAGTGATTTAGATGGTACAATGATTCCCTATACTATTCAGTGCTT
Source organism: Oncorhynchus masou masou (assembly GCF_036934945.1). Classification (NCBI taxonomy): domain Eukaryota; kingdom Metazoa; phylum Chordata; class Actinopteri; order Salmoniformes; family Salmonidae; genus Oncorhynchus; species Oncorhynchus masou. Next base: position 70,128 of record NW_027006497.1, read on the forward strand.
GTTTTCTCACATAAAGTGAAATTGAACCAACAAGAAATGATAGAGGGATTTCCACTAGATAACACAACCAGGAAACGATAGAGGGATTTCCACTAGATAACACAACCAGGAAACGATAGAGGGATTTCCACTAGATAACACAACCAGGAAACGATAGAGGGATTTCCACTAGATAATACAACCAGGAAACGATAGAGGGATTTCCACTAGATAACACAACCAGGAAACAATAGAGGGATTTCCACTAGATAACACAACCACCTAGTCAAAACAACTTTCCCATTTCGACGCCAATATCACAAACAATCAAATCAAATTGTATTTGTCACATGCACCAAATACAACAGGATCTTAACATTAAATGCTTACTTCCAAGCCCTTAACCATCAATGCAGATTTAATAAAGTATTTACAAAATAAACTAATGTAAAGTAAATAATAAAATGGTAATACTTTTACTGGGTCAATGTACCTCAACAGGTCAGGTTGACAGGTTGACTCGGTACCTAGTCAAATGATCTCGACAGGTTAGTTGAGGTAATTTGTACATGTAGGTAGGGGTAAAGTGACTATGCATAGATAATAAGCAGTGAGTAGTAGCAGTGTCAAAACAGGCGGGGGGGGGGGGTAGCCAAATAGTCCAGGTAGACATTTGATTAAGTGTTCAGCAGGCTTATGGCTTGGGGGTAGAAGCTGTTAAGGAGCCTTTTGGACCTAGACTTGGCGCTCCGGTACCACTTCTGGTAATCCGTCTGGCCCCGCGGCCTTGTGAATGTTGACCTGTTTAAAGGTCTTGCTCACATCTGCTACGGAGATCGTGATCACACATTCGTCTGGAGCAGCTGGTGCTCTCATGCATCCTTCAGTGTTGCTTGCCTCGAAGCGAGCATAAAAGGCAGTTAGATTTGATTTGATTTTGCCCGTCTGGTAGGCTTGCATCACTGGGCAGCTCGCGGCTGGGTTTCTCTTTGTAGTCGGTAATAGTTTGCAAACCCTGCCACATATATACGTACAGTAACTGTGGGGATGACATTGTTGATGCACTTTATGATGAAGCCGGTGGAATGAGATGGCATACACCTCAATGCCATTCATCCGGGATGAATCCCGGGAGATATTCCAGTCTGTTCTAGCAAAACGGTCCTGTAGCTTTGCAACCGCGTCATTTGACCACTTCTGTATTGAGCGAGTCACTGGTACTTCCTGCTTTACTTGAGCTTTTAAGCAGAAATCAGGAGGATATAATTCTGGTCAGATTTGCCAAATGGAGGGTGAGGGAGAGCTTTGTATGTGTCTCTGTGTGTGCCCTGTTGGGGAATAATCAGAATTAGTTGGTAACATGTAAGGTAAGATGTTTTATATTCATCATATGTTTGTAAGTTACTTCTCATCAGAATGTTTATTTTTGTATAATACTGTGGCCGGGTTGCAGTCATCTGTTCTCTGTCAGGACTAAGTTACTTGGGCCGGAGAGAGGGGAGAGGTCAAGCGTGTATCTCTTGGATTCACAATGTCTGTGTGCCAGTCAATGTGTCTCTGTGATCTTGTCAAGATAGGGTGGATGTGATATATGCCTGTTGATATGAGGATTTGTTTATGGTTCTGAGTTTGAGAAAAGAACATAGTTTAGGAGACAAAGCTGAACGATAAATTATGCCAATGCTGTCTGGCTATGTGTGTTTTTGCTATAAAGGATCTCAGTTGCAATTTGTAAGGGACTCTCAGAGAATTCATTTATATACACTGAATTAATCTGAGAGTCACAGGGTTGTGATGGAGCTCATATAATTAAAGATGGACTTTATGATAACTCTGACTTGTGTGTGGTTTGCTCTCATGATTTGGTAATTACAGGAAATTTCCACGACAGGAGAAAGGTGGTCTATCGTTTTTTTTCTTCTTCTGGTTGCACATGTGACATGCTGGTAGAAATTAGGTAAAACGTATTTAAGTTTGCCTGCATTAAAGTCCCCGGCCACTAGGAGAGCCACTTCTGTATGAGCATTTAGCCAATTGCCTACGGATTCTCACAAGGCACCCTGATCTGCACCCCTGTATCTCCTTCTTTTCTTCATGCAAATGACGGGGATTTGGACCTTGTCCGGGAGCAACATTATATCCTTTGGGTCAGACTCATTAGAGGGAAAATCTTTGTCCAGTTCGAGGGGAGTTGTCGCTGTTCTGTTCAGAAACTCTTTTCGGTTCATGAAAGATGGTAGCATGAACATTATGTACAAAATAAGTTACAAACCATGCGAAAAAACACTTTCACTGCACTGGTGCGTAAGTAATACTGTGAAACACTATCATACAACTATTACTGCAGATGTATTATAGACCTTTTCTGAAATCACAATGCAGCACCTTTAACAAGAACGCATAGGGAAGGTGAAATATTTTGAGAGAGAGCGTTTTTATTCGCCTCACGGCCTGGAGACCGTCAGGTACTTTCAGAAGCTGTTGTGAGCACATTAGATGTTGTTTTGCTGAGCCAACAACTTCTGCCCCCTGTAAGGGTCCTCTGCTATTTCACACATCTTTGTTGTACTCAGACCTTTGTGTTTATGTTTAGCCATGAAAACATTGAAGGATGGTTTCCCGAACACAGATTCTGCCTGATCCTGGACTAAAAAGCATTTTTTAATGGGGATTCTCCATTGAGTGTGCTTTTTAGTTCAGGAGTAGTTTTAGGCCTAATCTGGGTCCAGGAAACTGCCCCTCCACTGAGCCCAACCGATCCCCTCAATGTCTGAATATCATTCCTTTGCCATGTTTTTCTCACATTTTCTCTTGGCATGAATGCTGTTGCTTTTGACTTCATGGTGACGTTTACTGTGGTCTCGGGAAGATAGACTTGTACACCGGGTTGTATAACTCCTCAGTCCTCCTCTTACAGCCTGTTGCAGTAATCAGATGATAACACAGCCTGCTGCAGTAATCAGATGATAACACAGCCTGTTGCAGTAATCAGATGATAACACAGCCTGTTGCAGTAATCAGATGATAACACAGCCTGCTGCAGTAATCAGATGATAACACAGCCTGTTGCAGTGCAGAGTAATCAGTAATCAGATGATAACACAGCCTGTTGCAGTAATCAGATGATAACACAGCCTGCTGCAGTAATCAGATGATAACACAGCCTGTTGCAGTAATCAGATGATAACACAGCCTGTTGCAGTAATCAGATGATAACACAGCCTGTTGCAGTAATCAGATGATAACACAGCCTGCTGCAGTAATCAGATGATAACACAGCCTGTTGCAGTAAGTAATGCAGTAATCAGATGATAACACAGCCTGTTGCAGTAATCAGATGATAACACAGCCTGTTGCAGTAATCAGATGATAACACAGCCTGTTGCAGTAATCAGATGATAATCAGATGATAATCAGATGATAACAGCAGTAATCTGCTGCAGTAATCAGATGATAACACAGCCTGTTGCAGTAATCAGATGATAACACAGCCTGTTGCAGTAATCAGATGATAACACAGCCTGTTGCAGTAATCAGATGATAACACAGCCTGTTGCAGTAATCAGATGATAACACAGCCTGTTGCAGTAATCAGATGATAAACACCTGCTGCAGTAATCTGTTGCAGTAATCAGATGATAACACAGCCTGCCTGTTGCAGTAATCAGATAACAGCCTGTTGCAGTAATCAGATGATAACACCGCCTGTTGATAATCAGATGATAACACAGCCTGTTGCAGTAATCAGATGATAACACAGCCTGCTGCAGTAATCAGATGATAAACAGCTTGTTGCAGTAATCAGATGATAACACAGCTTGTTGCAGTAATCAGATGATAACACAGCCTGTTGCAGTAATGCCTGTTGCAGTAATCAGATGATAAACAGCTTGTTGCAGTAATCAGATGATAACACAGCTTGTTGCAGTAATCAGATGATAACACAGCCTGTTGCAGTAATCAGATGATAACACAGCTTGTTGCAGTAATCAGATGATAACACAGCCTGCAGATAACACATGCAGATCAGATGATAACACAGCCTGTTGCAGTAATCAGATGATAACACTGCCTGTTGCAGTAATCAGATGATAACACCGCCTGTTGCAGTAATCAGATGATAACACAGCCTGTTGCAGTAATCAGATGATAACACAGCCTGTTGCAGTAATCAGATGATAACACAGCCTGTTGCAGTAATCAGATGATAACAAAACCACACAACACAGATGGGAGATCTTTTAGGCCTATCTAATCATCTTAAGGCATTAATTCAGTCAACAAGATAATAAAAAATAAATTTGTTAATTAAGCGGAGACCACCACTTTATTTTTGACCCTCACGTTGGTCCCCAAAGCAACACTGCACTCTATCAAATGATTCTCAATTTGCTTTAACCTCTGAAGAAAAATGATATGTAATGTTAATGTCAATTCTCCACATTTTGCCAATTCAAGTTAATTTAATTCACCCGCAAGATGACTCAAGAGATGTCTTAATATATACTAATATATGTTAATATATATAATTTTCGCAGAAGCTTTTATGCAAAGCCATTTATGGTCATGCGTGTATACATTATACGTATGCGTAGCCCTGGGAATCAAACCCACTATTCTTGTCAATGCAAGCTCCATGCTCTACCAACCCAGCCAGACAGGACCATGTGTATTCACCATGCTCTACCAGACAGGACCATGTGTATTCACCATGCTCTACCAGACAGGACCATGTGTATTCACCATGCTCTACCAGACAGGACCATGTGTATTCACCATGCTCTACCAGACAGGACCATGTGTATTCACCATGCTCTACCAGACAGGATCATGTGTATTCACTACCAGACAGGACCATGCTCTACCAGACAGGACCATGTGTATTCACCATGCTCTACCAGACAGGACCATGTGTATTCACCATGCTCTACCAGACAGGACCATGTGTATTCACCATGCTCTACCAGACAGGACCATGTGTATTCACCATGCTCTACCAGACAGGACCATGTGTATTCACCATGCTCATGTGTATTCACCATGCTCTACCAGACAGGACCATGTGTATTCACCATGCTCTACCAGACAGGACCATGTGTATTCACCATGCTCTACCAGACAGGACCATGTGTTTTCACCATGCTCTACCAGACAGGACCATGTGTATTCACCATGCTCTACCAGACAGGACCATGTGTATTCACCATGCTCTACCAGACAGGACCATGTGTATTCACCATGCTCTACCAGACAGGACCATGTGTATTTACCATGCTCTACCCAACCCTCTCATATGTGAGGCTTTGTAGATCACCCAGTGGACTGAGTTGTCAACCAACGGGAATTCAAAGCCATTGGATTTATGTTAAAAGTACTTTTTTTTAATAACAATTCCATCAATTTCTTTACATTCATAACGTTTTGTTAAATCCAATCAGTTATCCACACTGTTTCAATGTGATCAGTAGGAAAAACATATATTTTTTGTTTGATTAAAAGTGGAAATGAAGTTGATTCAACTCTCTCTCTCCCTACAGCACTGTACTCTCTCCTCCTGTTCTGTGTCTTCCTGTGGATCCCCTTTGTCTACTTCTATTATGAGGAGAAGGATGATGACAACATCAACAAGTGTTCAGTAAGACTGCTGCTGCCTGTCCTCTTACTGTACTCTAGACACACACACACACACACACACACACACACACACACACACACACACACACACACACACACACACACACACACACACACACACGCACATTGACCTTGGCTTTGAACAGCAGTCACGAGCTGTCTGTCTCTGGATTAAGGAAGGTAAACACTGTATTATTCATTATTTTGGACTTAATCCCATCGGTTCCACATATCGTGAGAGATTGCATTCCTAATTAAAAAATAAATAAAGGTGAAATTATTTATTTAACCAGGTAGGCAAGTTGAGAACAAGTTGTCATTTACGACTGCGACCTGGCCATGATAAAGCAAAGCAGTTCGACACATAATAATACAGTAGAAACAAGTCTATTTACGATGTGAGCAAATGAGGTGAGATAAGAGAGGTAAAGGCAAAAAAAGGCCATGGTGGCAAAGTAAATACAATATAGCAGGTAAAACACTGACCAACCAGAGGCTGAATGTAAACACATCACTCTCAATTACTCTCACTCAATATTAATATATTACAATCCCCCAAAATAGATACAGAAGTGATACTTAAAGCTCTATGCTACAAATAAAGCGTACAGTATCCCTATAGAACTACATTCTATAGAAAGTGTACAGTATCCCTATAGAACTACATACTGTAGAAAAGCGTTCTGTATCCCTATAGAACTACATACTGTAGAAAAGCGTACAGTATCCCTATAGAACTGCGTACAGTATCCCTATAGAACTACATACTGTAGAAAGTGTACAGTACCCTATAGAACTACATACTGTAGAAAAGCGTTCAGTATCCCTATAGAACTACATACTGTAGAAAGTGTACAGTATCCCTATAGAACTACATACTGTAGAAAAGCGTACAGTATCCCTATAGAACTACATACTGTAGAAAGTGTACAGTATCCCTATAGAACTACATACTGTAGAAAAGCGTACAGTATCCCTATAGAACTACATTCTATAGAAAGTGTACAGTATCCCTATAGAACTACATACTGTAGAAAAGCGTTCAGTATCCCTATAGAACTACATACTGTAGAAAGTGTACAGTATCCCTATAGAAGTACATACTGTAGAAAACTCAGTATCCCTATAGAACTACATACTGTAGAAAGTGTACAGTATCCCTATAGAACTACATACTGTAGAAAGTGTACAGTATCCCTATAGAACTACATACTGTAGAAAGTGTACAGTATCCCTATAGAACTACATATCCCAGTATATAGAACTACATACTGTAGAAAGTGTACAGTATCCCTATAGAACTACATACTGTAGAAAAGCGTTCAGTATCCCTATAGAAGTACATACTGTAGAAAGTGTACAGTATCCCTATAGAACTACATACTGTAGAAAAGCGTTCAGTATCCCTATAGAAGTACATACTGTAGAAAGTGTACAGTATCCCTATAGAACTACATACTGTAGAAAGTGTACAGTATCTCTATAGAACTACATACTGTAGAAAAGCGTTCAGTATCCCTATAGAACTACATACTGTAGAAAAGCATTCAGTATCCCTATAGAAGTACATACTGTAGAAAGTGTACAGTATCCCTATAGAACTATATACTGTAGAAAGTGTACAGTATCCCTATAGAAGTACATACTGTAGAAAAGCGTTCAGTATCCCTATAGAAGTACATACTGTAGAAAAGCATTCAGTATCCCTATAGAACTACATACTGTAGAAAAGCATTCAGTATCCCTATAGAAGTACATACTGTAGAAAGTGTACAGTATCCCTATAGAACTACATACTGTAGAAAAGCATTCAGTATCCCTATAGAAGTACATACTGTAGAAAGTGTACAGTATGCCTATAGAAGTACATACAGTAGAAAGTGTTCAGTATCCCTATAGAAGTACATACTGTAGAAAAGCGTTCAGTATCCCTATAGAAGTACATATTGTAGAAAAGCCAGAAGAAAAGGGTATAGTTCAGACTTTACTGTCGACTCTTGGATATTACGTATACATGGCCTCTGTTAAGTTAAGTGTAGAAAAAGCCAAAGCCCGTAGGAATAGACCACCCCCCCTCTTCATCTTAAACTGAATATTGCTGAAATGTCATATATTGGTCTCCAAAGGACACGGTAGTGATTATATAGATTACATGCCACAGTGAGCTTCTTCCCTTTCCTCTGGGTTGGTTTGGAGCTGACAGAAGCACTTCCTCTCACAGCCAAGGAGTTCTTTTGAATCATTACTTTCAAAGCACCCTTTAATAACAGCGCTGGGAGTAAGGTGTGTGTGTGTGTGTGTGTGACTACTCTGAGAGTCTTTGGCAGGTTGAACGGGACTCTGGATTCCACTTCACACTCCATTGTCCCCTCACTAAATGGAATATGGAATTAGTTAGCCAGCCACTCACCTCAAACGTACACACACACACACACACACACACACACACACACACACACACACACACACACACACACACACACACACACACACACACACACACACACACACACACACACACACACACACACACACACACACACACACCCCCCCCCAACCAACCCCATTGAAGAATTAGATATTGTTACATTCCTGATTAATAATCACAGTATTAATAATTCTGTCTTTCATTACAGCAAGTAAAAAATGCTCTGAAATACACAATTGGATTCATCATCGTCTGTGCAGCACTGCTATTAATTGGGTAAGTACTATGAGACATTGGCACCCACCCTATTCCCTATTTAGTGCACAACATTTGACCAGGGCCTGCATAGCGATGTCTATAATAACCAGGAATAGGGTTCCATTCTGGACACAGCCATAGATGGTGGGGAGAGGTGTGTACAACATGTCAGTATAGTCGCTTAATGAGCAAGGTGTTGTCCTCTTCAAGGAAATCAAAGTTCTTTAAACTGCCATCTGTTCAGCCATGAGCAGCCAGACATCACAGAAAAAAGTCCTCTTCCACCAGAGTAGTTGTGAAACTCCTGGGTTCTTCTACTGGTTCAATCTAACTTCACAACTCTGGAGCTTTAGTCATATTCCTGTCCCAAGATGCCCTCTGTTATAGTTACTGTCCCAAGATGTCCTCTGCTATAGTTACTGTCCCAAGATGCCCTCTGCTATAGTTACTGTCCCAAGATGCCCTCTGTTATAGTTACTGTCCCAAGATGTCCCCTCTGCTATAGTTACTGTCCCAAGATGCCCTCTGTTATAGTTACTGTCCCAAGATGCCCTCTGCTATAGTTACTGTCCCAAGATGTCCTCTGTTATAGTTACTGTCCCAAGATGCCCTCTGCTATAGTTACTGTCCCAAGATGCCCTCTGTTATAGTTACTGTCCCAAGATGTCCTCTGCTATAGTTACTGTCCCAAGATGCCCTCTGTTATAGTTACTGTCCCAAGATGTCCTCTGTTATAGTTACTGTCCCAAGATGTCCTCTGCTATAGTTACTGTCCCAAGATGTCCTCTGTTATAGTTACTGTCCCAAGATGTCCTCTGCTATAGTTACTGTCCCAAGATGCCCTCTGCTATAGTTACTGTCCCAAGATGTCCTCTGCTATAGTTACTGTCCCAAGATGCCCTCTGTTATAGTTACTGTCCCAAGATGCCCTCTGCTATAGATACTGTCCCAAGATGCCCTCTGCTATAGTTACTGTCCCAAGATGCCCTCTGTTATAGTTACTGTCCCAAGATGCCCTCTGTTATAGTTACTGTCCCAAGATGTCCTCTGTTATAGTTACTGTCCCAAGATGTCCTCTGTTATAGTTACTGTCCCAAGATGCCCTCTGTTATAGTTACTGTCCCAAGATGCCCTCTGTTATAGTTACTGTCCCAAGATGCCCTCTGATATAGTTACTGTCCCAAGATGCCCTCTGCTATAGTTACTGTCCCAAGATGCCCTCTGCTATAGTTACTGTCCCAAGATGCCCTCTTATAGTTACTGTGTCCCAAGATGCCCTCTGTTATAGTTACTGTCCCAAGATGTCCTCTGTTATAGTTACTGTCCCAAGATGTCCTCTGCCTTAGTTACTGTCTCAAGATGCCCTCTGTTATAGTTACTGTCCCAAGATGCCCTCTGTTATAGTTACTGTCCCAAGATGCCCTCTGTTATAGTTACTGTCCCAAGATGCCCTCTGTTATAGTTACTGTCCCAAGATGTCCTCTGCAATAGTTACTGTCCCAAGATGTCCTCTTTTATAGTTACTGTCCCAAGATGCCCTCTGTTATAGTTACTGTCCCAAGATGCCCTCTGTTATAGTTACTGTCCCAAGATGCCCTCTGTTATAGTTACTGTCCCAAGATGTCCTCTGCTATAGTTACTGTCCCAAGATGCCCTCTGTTATAGTTACTGTCCCAAGATGCCCTCTGCTATAGTTACTGTCCCAAGATGTCCTCTGCTATAGTTACTGTCCCAAGTCCCAAGTTATGTCCCAAGATGTCCTCTGCTATAGTTACTGTCCCAAGATGTCCTCTGCTATAGTTACTGTCCCAAGATGTCCTCTGCTATAGTTACTGTCCCAAGATGTCCCCACTGTCCCAAGATGTCCCTGTTATAGCTGTCCCATCCCTCACCCCAGTTACCCAAGATGCCCCTCAGCTCCCATGTCCCCACCCCAGACCCATCCTAAAGTTACTGTCCCAAGATGCCCTCCATTACTGTCCCCAGCACCCATCCAAGCTCCCAGCCCCAGATACTGCCCCAAGATGTCCTCATCCCTATAGTTACTGCCCCATGCTTAACCTCAGCTCCCATCCCCACCCCAGCACCCATCCTCAGCTCCCAGCCCCACCCCAGCACTCATCCCCAGCACCCAACCTCAGCTCCCAGCCCCACCCCAGCACCCATCCTCAGCTCCCAGCCCCATCCCGAGCACTCATCCCCAGCACCCAACCTCAGCTCCCATCCCCACCCCAGCACCCATCCTCAGCTCCCAGCCCCACCCCAGTACCCATCCTCACATCATCCCCAGCACCCATCCTCAGCTCCCAGCCCCATCCCGAGCACTCATCCCCAGCACCCATCCTCACTCCCAGCCCCATCCCAGCTCCTCATCCCCAGCACCCATCCTCAGCTCCCAGCCCCATCCCAAGCACTCCAGCACCCATCCTCAGCTCCCAGCCCCATCCCAAGCACTCATCCCCAGCACCCATCCTCCACTCCCAGCCCCATCCCAGCACTCATCCCCAGCACCCATCCTCAACTCCCAGCCCCATCCCGAGCACTCATCCCCAGCACCCATCCTCAGCTCCCAGCCCCATCCCAGTAGCACTCATCCCCAGCACCCATCCTCAGCTCCCAGCCCCATCCCAAGCACTCATCCCCAGCACCCATCCTCAGCTCCCAGCCCCATCCCAAGCACTCATCCCCAGCACCCATCCTCACTCCCAGCCCCATCCCAGCACTCATCCCCAGCACCCATCCTCAGCTCCCAGCCCCATCCCAGAGCACTCATCCCCAGCACCCATCCTCAGCTCCCAGCCCCATCCCAGTACCCATCATCAGCCCCATCCCCACCCCATCCTCAGCTCCCAGCCCCATCCCGAGCACTCATCCCCAGCACCCATCCTCAACTCCCAGCCCCATCCCGAGCACTCATCCCCAGCACCCATCCTCAGCTCCCAGCCCCAGCCCCATCCCATGCACTCATCCCCAGCACCCATCCTCAGCTCCCAGCCCCACCCCATACCCATCCTAGCTCCCATCCCCAATCACATCCTCAGATCCCATCCCCATTGTGAACTGTCCCTCCCCACCCCAGTGATTAAGATGTCTGAAAGACCCACTTGATGCTTAAATCTATAGTGATACACAGTGGAAACCATGTCCCATTTAACCTCCAGTTTACTCTGTCCTGAGCTCCCATCCCCACCCCATACCCAACATCCCATCCCCATCCAGCCATCCTCACCAACACCACAGTAACCTTGCTGTTCAGGTCATGCTGTAATGTAATGTTCGTTCAACCATTAAATGGCACTCTGATCCATAGAGGCACTCAGGCTGCCTGGAGCCCCACCCCAGCACCCATCCTCAGTCCCATCCCCACCCCAGCACCCAAAGCTCCCGTGTCATCCTAAATGGTACCCTATTCCATCCCCACATAGTGCACTACTTTTCCAGTACCCAGAGCCCACCCCAGTACCCATCCTTAGCTCCCATCCCCATGTTACCCATTTGAGACACAGTACCCATCATCAGCTCCCAGCCCCATGGTCCATTTCAAGAAGGCTCCCAGCCCCATCCCGAGCACTCATTTGGACCCCTTTGGGATCTTTAGACAGAAGCAATTTACCCATGTCTATTGCCTTTTTCATCCTCAGTCCCATCAGCTCCCACTTTGTACCGGGGGATTGTTGTTCAGGTCATCTTGATGCGAGGTGACCCGATGGCTTTCATCCTGCTCCCTGCCTCTCCTCCCCTTTCCACTCCACTCATCTCCTCTCCTCTCTGTCCCATGATGCCCTGTGCTACAGGGAGACATCAGGCCCCTGTTTGGGTGACTGTTCATTCAAGTACCCATTTGCTCCCATTGAACACAGTCTTTTGTTTGCAGCCAGTGACTGGTCCCAGCCCCATCCCCATCCGAGCATGACTCAAAACTCCTAAAAATAACTATTGACCATTTCAGCTCCCATACTGCTGATTCTTTAAGCTCCCATCCCCACCCCAGCACCCATTTGAGGTCCCATCCCCACCCCTTTTACCCAACCTAGCTCCCATCCCCACTCCAGTACCCATTCAGAAGCTCCCATCCCCACCCCAGTACCCATCCTCAGCTCCCATCCCCACTCCAGTACCCATCCTCAGCTCCCATCCCCACCCCAGTACCCATCCTCAGCTCCCATTACCCAACCTCAGCTCCCATTAGTTGAATCCCATCCCCACCCCAGTACCCATCCTCAGCTCCCATCCCCACCCCCCCATCCAGCTCCCATCCCCACCCCAGAGAGCTCCCAGCCAACATATTATACACTTTATTATTAGACATTATAAAGCTCCAGCCCCGTGCGTATAACAAGTTAAAAAGCATTATACTTGCAGGCTTCAAGTAAAGTATTGCCAATATTTATTTCTGTTGAAGGAATTCTAAATTTCTCTGTTTTATTTCCCAATCAGCAATTAAATACTCTGTCAATCCCAGGGTTTCCCCTATATATTTTATAAGAATGGACAGAGCCCCGGTCCCATCCTCAGCTCCCATCCCCAAGTACCCATCCTCAGCTTTAATTCAAGACCCATACTGGTACATACACATTTTTCCACAGGTTATAAACAGAAAATGACAGCTCAGCCCCATCCCTAAATGTTCTATCTCTTCATGACACTGGTAGCACCCCCTCATCCCAGCCCCATCCCGAGCCTTCCCTCCGCCTGAAGCCAAGCACCCAACCTCAGTGGAGATAGCATTCCAGCACCCACAGTCTGGAGATAGTCAGTCCCTGCCCCATCTGGAGATAGCTCCCATTCATTTGTACCAAGGCACTCAGTCCCAGCCCCAGCCCCAGCCCAGCACCCCCTGACTATATTATATCCCCAGCACCCAACCTCAGCTCCCAGCCCCAGGCATCTCTAGAATGGGATAAAGCCATTGTGAATTCATACATGTACAGTACATAATAGCATTTGGACTAGTCAGTCCTGATTTAACCTGTTTACTCATAATTAGTCATCATTGATATAAATTCCCTTAACAATTTCTGAATAACAGCCTTGGTTTAGCCTAACATGTTTTAAATGAGCTGTCATTATAGTAGACCCAGGGTAGGGTAGCCTAACATGTTTTAAATGAGCTGTCATTATAGTAGACCTAGGGTACATAGTAGCCTAACATGTTTTAGAGCCATTATGAGCCTTAGGCAACATGTTGACATTTGAGACACAGTAGGGTAGCCTAACATGGTTTTCAAAATGAAAGTTTGACTCTTTGGGATTAGTAGACCCAGGCAATTTAGGGGTAGCTTTTTTAACATGTTTTAAATGAGCTGTCATTATAGTAGACCTAGGCTTTCATCCTGGTAGCCTAACATGTTTTAAATGAGCTGTCATTATAGTAGACCTAGGGTACAGGGGTAGCCCCTAACATGTTTTAAATGAGCTGTCATTATAGTAGACCTGTCGTGACTGGGTAGAGGGTAGCATGACTAACATGTTTTAAATGACCTGTCATTATTTAACCCAGGGCTTTTGAGGGTTGTTCTTTTAACATGTTTTAAATGGGCTGTCATTATAGTAGACCATAGAGACAGGGTAGCCTAACATATTTTAGACATTATAAAGGCTCATACGTGCGTATAACAGTTAAATAGCATTATACCTAGGTTAAGGGTAGCCTAACATGTTTTAAATGAGCTGTCATTATAGTAGACCTAGCATTTAAGGGGTAGACCCTAACATGTTTTAAATGAGCTGTCATTATAGTAGGCCTAGGGTAAGGGTAGCCTAACATTTTTTTAAATGAGCTGTCATTATAGTAGACCTAGAGGTAAGGGTAGCCTAACATGTTTTAAATGAGCTGTCATTATAGTAGACCTGCCATCTGGGTAGCTCATTATTTGCCTAACATGTTTTAAATGAGCTGTCATTATAGTAGACCTAGGGAATGGGTAGCCTAACATGTTTTAAATGAGCTGTCATTATATGTAGACCTAGGGTAGGGGTAGTCCTAACATGTTTTAAATGAGCTGTCATTATAGTAGGCAATTTCTGAATCCAGGGTAGCCTAACATGTTTTAAATGAGCTGTCATTATAGTAGACCTAGGGTAAGGGTAGCCTAACATGTTTTAAATGAGCTGTCATTATAGTAGACCTAGGGTAAGGGTAGCCTAACATGTTTTAAATGAGCTGTCATTATAGTAGACCTAGGGTAAGGGTAGCCTAACATGTTTTAAATGAGCTGTCATTATAGTAGACCTAGGGTAGGGGTAGCCTAACATGTTTTAAATGAGCTGTCATTATAGTAGACCTAGGGTAAGGGTAGCCTAACATGTTTTAAATGAGCTGTCATTATAGTAGACCTAGGGTAAGGGTAGCCTAACATGTTTTAAATGAGCTGTCATTATAGTAGACCTAGGGTAAGGGTAGCCTAACATGTTTTAAATGAGCTGTCATTATAGTAGACCTAGGGTAGGGGTAGCCTAACATGTTTTAAATGAGCTGTCATTATAGTAGACCTAGGGTAGGGTAGCCTAACATGTTTTAAATGAGCTGTCATTATAGTAGACCTAGGGTAAGGGTAGCCTAACATGTTTTAAATGAGCTGTCATTATAGTAGACCTAGGGTAGGGGTAGCCTAACATGTTTTAAATGAGCTGTCATTATAGTAGACCTAGGGTAAGGGTAGCCTAACATGTTTTAAATGAGCTGTCATTATAGTAGACCTAGGGTAGGGGTAGCCTAACATGTTTTAAATGAGCTGTCATTATAGTAGGCCTAGGGTAAGGGTAGCCTAACATGTTTTAAATGAGCTGTCATTATAGTAGGCCTAGGGTAAGGGTAGCCTAACATGTTTTAAATGAGCTGTCATTATAGTAGACCTAGGGTAAGGGTAGCCTAACTTGTTTTAAATGAGCTGTCATTATAGTAGACCTAGGGTAAGGGTAGCCTAACATGTTTTAAATGAGCTGTCATTATAGTAGACCTAGGGTAAGGGTAGCCTAACATGTTTTAAATGAGCTGTCATTATAGTAGACCTAGGGTAAGGGTAGCCTAACATGTTTTAAATGAGCTGTCATTATAGTAGACCTAGGGTAAGGGTAGCCTAACATGTTTTAAATGAGCTGTCATTATAGTAGACCTAGGGTAAGGGTAGCCTAACATGTTTTAAATGAGCTGTCATTATAGTAGACCTAGGGTAAGGGTAGCCTAACATGTTTTAAATGAGCTGTCATTATAGTAGACCTAGGGTAAGGGTAGCCTAACATGTTTTAAATGAGCTGTCATTATAGTAGACCTAGGGTAAGGGTAGCCTAACATGTTTTAAATGAGCTGTCATTATAGTAGACCTAGGGTAAGGGTAGCCTAACATGTTTTAAATGAGCTGTCATTATAGTAGACCTAGGGTAAGGGTAGCCTAACATGTTTTAAATGAGCTGTCATTATAGTAGACCTAGGGTAAGGGTAGCCTAACATGTTTTAAATGAGCTGTCATTATAGTAGACCTAGGGTAAAAGGGTAGCCTAACATGTTTTAAATGAGCTGTCATTATAGTAGACCTAGGGTAAGGGTAGCCTAACATGTTTTAAATGAGCTGTCATTATAGTAGACCTAGGGTAGGGGTAGCCTAACATGTTTTAAATGAGCTGTCATTATAGTAGACCTAGGGTAGGGTAGCCTAACATGTTTTAAATGAGCTGTCATTATAGTAGACCTAGGGTAAGGGTAGCCTAACATGTTTTAAATGAGCTGTCATTATAGTAGACCTAGGGTAAGGGTAGCCTAACATGTTTTAAATGAGCTGTCATTATAGTAGACCTAGGGTAAGGGTAGCCTAACATGTTTTAAATGAGCTGTCATTATAGTAGACCTAGGGTAAGGGTAGCCTAACATGTTTTAAATGAGCTGTCATTATAGTAGACCTAGGGTAAGGGTAGCCTAACATGTTTTAAATGAGCTGTCATTATAGTAGACCTAGGGTAGGGGTAGCCTAACATGTTTTAAATGAGCTGTCATTATAGTAGACCTAGGGTAGGGGTAGCCTAACATGTTTTAAATGAGCTGTCATTATAGTAGACCTAGGGTAAGGGTAGCCTAACATGTTTTAAATGAGCTGTCATTATAGTAGACCTAGGGTAGGGGTAGCCTAACATGTTTTAAATGAGCTGTCATTATAGTAGACCTAGGGTAAGGGTAGCCTAACATGTTTTAAATGAGCTGTCATTATAGTAGACCTAGGGTAAGGGTAGCCTAACATGTTTTAAATGAGCTGTCATTATAGTAGACCTAGGGTAAGGGTAGCCTAACATGTTTTAAATGAGCTGTCATTATAGTAGACCTAGGGTAAGGGTAGCCTAACATGTTTTAAATGAGCTGTCATTATAGTAGACCTAGGGTAGGGGTAGCCTAACATGTTTTAAATGAGCTGTCATTATAGTAGACCTAGGTAAGGGTAGCCTAACATGTTTTAAATGAGCTGTCATTATAGTAGACCTAGGGTAAGGGTAGCCTAACATGTTTTAAATGAGCTGTCATTATAGTAGACCTAGGGTAAGGGTAGCCTAACATGTTTTAAATGAGCTGTCATTATAGTAGACCTAGGGTAAGGGTAGCCTACGGAGGGCTTGGGTTTTCAACACATCAAACAGGAAAACAAGCAATAGTTACAGGCAAATAACTTGTGTATACGAGGTTCACCAGTGTATTCCCAGAAATTCTTCTCTCCTTTCATGATGCTCTTCATGATGGCATAGACACATGGAGGGTTTTTTGCACACGTCTTAAACAGGAGCTGCATGGCTAACATAATGTAGGCCGACCTACGATACATAGATAACATACATATTTTGTATATATTTTTATTTGACCTTTTTGAAAACTCTGTTTATTCAGTTTTACACACAAGACAACACGAAACAATATAAATAATATACTCAACTAATACTTTTTTAAAATAAAATAAAATGAGCTTTAAAGATACCGTACTTTAGACAAGTTAAACACACAGGGCAGAAGGCTACAAAGGTTAAAGGGCAATCTGTAGTACAGGGACAGAGCAAACACCTCCCCATCGTTCCTGTAAACAGTCAAGGGAAAGGGGTGGAGAAATGCAACCACTCACAGTCATGGCCACAGACCGACCAATCCACTGGACCCAAAGTAAAGTTGACCTTGCTTTAACATTTTAACTGTGTTTTTATGTAAGCGTGAACAAAATGTACAAAAACAACTCGGCAAAACAAGCTCACATTTTAGTCTCTGACCGGGCAAGATGAACAAGGCATCCGCAGGTCACAATCAATAAGCACATCATCAACCTTAATCTCCCCCCCCCCCCCAAAAGAAAAACCCACAAAGAAATGCCATCCCCCCAAGACAGACTTATTTTTGTTTTAATATGAATGCCATCAGAGGATGGACTGTTTGAAGTAAGACCGGAATGGAACCCAAGCCTCATAAAACAGTTTGGGGTTCCCACGTGTATTTAATTTTTTTCTAGTTTCAGAGAGCACAACACATCTCTCACCCAATATTTATAAGACGGGGGAGCTGCCATCTTCCAGTTCTGTAGTATTAGCCGTCTAGCTAAAAGAGTTGTAAAGCAACAGTGTCCAACTGGATTCTTGACAGGGGGGTACCTATGGGCAGTACTCCAGATCTAGAAGAGTGTCATATATACACTGCTCAAAAAAATAAAGGGAACACTTAAACAACACAATGTAACTCCAAGTCAATCACACCTCTGTGAAATCAAACTGTCCACTTAGGAAGCAACACTGATTGACAATAAATTGCACATGCGGTTGTGCAAATGGAATAGACAATAGTTGGAAATGATAGGCAATTAACAAGACACCCCCAATAAAGGAGTGGTTCTGCAGGTGGTGACCACAGACCACTTCTCAGTTCCTATGCTTCCTGGCTGATGTCTTGGTCACTTTTGAATGCTGGCGGTGCTTTCACTCTAGTGGTAGCATGAGACGGAGTCTACAAACCCACACAAGTGGCTCAGCAGTGCAGCTCATCCAGGATGGCACATGAATGCGAGCTGTGGCAAGAATGTTTGCTGTGTCTGTCAGCGTAGTGTCCAGAGCATTGAGGCGCTACCAGGAGACAGGCCAGTACATCAGGAGACGTGGAGGAGGCCGTAGGAGAGCAACAACCCAGCAGCAGGACCGCTACCTCCGCCTTTGTGCAAGGAGGAGCAGCACTGCCAGAGCCCTGCAAAATGACCTCCAGTAGGCCACATGTGCATGTATCTGCTCAAACAGTCAGAAACAGAGTCCATGAGGGTGGTATGACGGCCCGACGTCCACAGGTGGGGGTTGTGCTTACAGCCCAACACCGTGCAGGACGTTTGACATTTGCCAGAGAACACCAAGATTGGCAATTTCGCCACTGGCGCCCTGTGCTCTTCACAGATGAAAGCAGGTTCACACTGAGCACATGTGACAGATGTGACAGAGTCTGGAGACGCTGTGGAGAACGTTCTGCTGCCTGTAACATCCTCCAGCATGACCGGTTTGGCGGTGGGTCAGTCATGGTGTGGGGTGGCATTTCTTTGGGGGGCCGCACAGCCCTCCATGTGCTCGCCAGAGGTAGCCTGACTGCCATTAGGTACCGAGATGAGATCCTCAGACCCCTTGTGAGACCATATGCTTGTGCGGTTGGCCCTGGGTTCCTCCTAATGCAAGACCTCATGTGGCTGGAGTGTGTCAGCAGTTCCTGCAAGAGGAAGGCATTGATGCTATGGACTGGCCCGCCAGTTCCCCAGACCTGAATCCAATTGAGCATATCTGTGACATCATGTCCATCCACCACAGACTGTCCAGGAGTTGGCGGATGCTTTAGTCCAGGTCTGGGAGGAGATCCCTCTGGAGACCATCCACCACCTCATCAGGAGCATGCCCAGGCGTTGTAGGGAGGTCATACAGGCACATGGAGGCCACACACACCACTGAGCCTCATTTTGACTTGTTTTAAGGACATTACATCAAAGTTGGATCAGCCTGTAGTGTGGTTTTCCACTTTAATTTTGAGTGTGACTCCAAATCCATACCTCCATGGGTTGATAAATTTGATTTCCATTGATAATTTTTGTGTGATTTTGTTGTCAGCACATTCAACTATGTAAAGGAAAAAGTATTTAATAAGAATTTTTCATTCATTCCGATCTAGGATGTGTTATTTTAGTGTTCCCTTTATTTTTTTGAGCAGTGTATATATATATATATATATATCAGAGAAGCATTTAAATATTAATTCCCAGAAACCTGACACTTTATGACAGCCCCAAAAGAGCTAAAAGAGGATGAATGCACCCTGTGCAGCACAGATTCCCAGGTGTTTTCCCCAAGTTCCTCCCCCAAATCCTTTTCCCATCGAGTCTTTAAAGGCACTAAAGAAGGGTTCTGTAAGTAAATGATTGCAAATACATCTGAAATTGCTCCCCTAGGAATCTTGTTCAGCTCAAAGATGCTCTCTATAGCTGTATTCGCAGGCCTATGGGGAAATTCAGGTGTGTTAGCTCTGACAAAGTTCCGAGTCTGGAGATAGAGGAAAAAGTGGGATTGGGGAGGTTGAACTTTTCCTGTAGCTGAGCAAAAGAGGCAAATGTATCATCAAATAATAATTGGGCTAGTGAGGAGAGGCCTAGTGAGTGCCAGATGGCAAAAGCCCCATCATTCAAAGATGGAGGAAATAAAATGTTCTGATTGGGTCTGATAGAGAAAAGCCTCGGAGGCTAAAGGCTAAACGGAACTGATTTCAAATTTTAAGAGACTGCTTTACAATTGGGTTGACACACATTTTGCCTAGGGACACTGGGAGAGATGAGCACAACACAGAAGAAAGTGCAGCATGTTTACACGATTCAGACTCCATCTGGACCCAGAGTGGTCTAGGGCCAGTAGGATCAGCTTGTAGCCAGTACAAAAGGGTTCTGAAATTTGCAGCCCAATAGTATGTCTGGAAATTTGGTAGAGCTAAACCACCTTAGGCTTCTGTAAATGTTTTCTACCAATCCGTGGTACCTTGTCATCCCAAATAAAATACATTGTTTGATCCAGTGAATTAAAAAAAGATTTTGGAATAAAAATGGGTAAACATTGAAATAAATATAAAACATTTGGGCAACACATTCATTTTAATGACATTAATCCTTCCGATAAGAGAAAGAGGTAGCGAATTCCAAAAAGTAAAATATTGTTTCAAACTCTCTGCTAGAGCAACAAAGTTTTCCTGAAACAAATTTGAATATTTCCTTGTCACTTTAACTCTCAAGTAAGTGAATTGATCCCGGACAATCCTAAACTGAGAACTGGTTAAAGAACACTTTAAAGCAGCCTTATTTGCAGGAAAAAGCTTACTCTTGCCTAGATTCAGCTTGTACCCTGAGATTGATCCAAACTTTTTAAGAACAGATAGGGCACGTGGCAATGAGGTATCATGGTTGGAGATAAACAAAAGGAGGTCGTCAGCATATAGCGAGACTTTCTGCTCTAAGCCCGTCCTGATTATACCTTGAATGGCATCATTAGAGCGTAGTGCAATGGCGAGAGGCTCGATTGCCAAGGCAAACAACAAGGGGGAGAGTGGACAACCCTGTCTGAATCCGCGGTGCAAGGGAAAATAGTCAGAGGACAAGTTGTTAGTCCATACCGAAGCCATGGGGGAAAAATAAAGAATCTTTATCCACGCAATTTGGGGCCAAAGCCAAATCTATAAAGGGCAGCTGTTAGGTAATCCCACTCAACGCGGTCAAAAGCTTTTTCCGCATCAAGTGAGACCACCACCTCCGTGTCCCCCGACGCTGGGGAGTACAGTAAATTCATAAGGCGTCTAACATTGAAAAACAAATGCCTATTTCTCACAAAGCCAGTCTGGTCAGAGTGTATTACTTGGTGCAGCGAGCCTTCCATATGAATGGCTTGGCTAGGATTTTGTAATCACAGTTTAAAAGAGAGATTGGGCTATAGGATCCACATTCCAGGGGGTCTTTTGTTTTTCTTTAATAGTAATGAAATTGAAACCTGATAAAGACTAGGCGGTAGCTTTGAGGTATTAAGGCACTCTGCATATAATCGAGACAAGAATGGGCAAAGCAGACCAGAAAACGTCCTGTAAAATTTGGTTGGAAAACCGTCCGGACCTGGTGATGTACCACTTCATTGCAGACACTGCTGTTGCAATCTCCTCAGGTGTAAATTCTTCTTCGAGACAGTCATGGGAGTCTGTATCAATTGAAGGCATATTCATGACATTGAAGACTGAATCAATCAGCAAAGGCTCTTGAGGAGATTCAGAGGTGTATAGCGCAGAATAAAATTGTTTGAATTGATCCTTGATCTCTTTATGTATAACTGTGGGTCTTTATTTGTGAGATTAAACGTGATGCCTCAGATTTACGGATCTGATGTGCAGGGAGTTTACTGGCCTTGTCGCCTTGTTCATACACTCTGTACCGAGCTCGCAAGAGTAACTGTTCAGCTTGCCTGGTAGAAAGCTCATCAAATTCAGATTGGAGTAGTTGGCGCTCTTTATGCAGATCAGAGGAAGGATATGTAGCATACTTCTCATCCAATGTGGCTATGGATTCGCTCAGGTCCCGAAGTTGCTGAGAGCGAACTTTGTTTTGGTTGGATGTATATTAAATAATTTGGCAACGTAGGTATGCTTTGAGAGACACCCATATGGTAGAGCAGGACATACCTGGCGTTGAAATAGTGTACTAGGAATAAGGTGATTTCAGTAGAAATGAAATTGACAAACTCCTTATCTGAGAGTAAAATGGGGTTAAGACGCCATTCATAACACATAGGAGGTCGCTGGGGAAACTCTAGTTCAAGCACTAATGGTGAATGGTCAGAAATAACAATACTCTCTTAAGTTCACTGCCAAAGGTTAGGCAGAAGTTTTTTGTCCAAAAATAAGTAATAAATGCGGAGTATGTTTGATGAACATGAGAATAATAATAATAATACTGTTTATCTGTAGGGTGTAGGAAACGCTAGGCCTTAAAATGAAAATATTGAATAAGTAGGGCGCATTTAGATTGGCCTGTAGTTCTTCGTGAGGACTTGTCAAGAACTGGGGACATTGTACAGCTGAAATCCCCCCCCCTAAAATCAACAAATGAGAATCTAAATTGGGTGTAGCAGAAAAAAAGGAAGAAATTAAACTTGTCATCCCAATTGGGAGCATAAACACTAGCCCTCACAAGAGGGGTAGAAAATAGTTTACCGCTTACTATGACGTCCCTTAAGATCAGCAATAACCTCAGAAGCTACAAAGGGAGTAGATTTATCAACCAAAATGGCAGCACCTCTTGATTTACTATGAAAGTTAGTGGAACACTTGACCAACCCAGTCCCTACTCATCCTAAAATGCTCACCAGTCCTCAAGTGAGTCTCTTGTAGAACTGCAACATTTGCATTCAAACCTTTTAAGTGTGTCAACACCCTCTTACGCTTCACAGGGTTGTTAAACCCCTTTGATGTTCCACGAAATGCACTAATTTTGGCCAACCTGGGCACTCCCGTTATACAACCCTGTCATTAGAGCATTGATCGGAAAAGCAATGAGTACTCCAAAAACCCCAGAATAAATTGTCTCAGAGTAATAATGTACGGTGCAAGATATTTGGAAAACGTACAGAAAAAAACCCTAAAAAGACAGAATGACAACATTAGAACTGAACAATTCAAGGGAGGGAGGCGTGTGCTTTGGGGACGTTTAACAGAATGTGACTGGCAGAACGGTGTTGTATGTGGAGGATGACGGCTGCAGTAGACATCTCAGATAGGGGGGAGTGAGTCCTAAGAGGGTTTTATAAATAAGCGTCAACCAGTGGGTCTTGTGATGGGTATACAGAGATGACCAGTTTACAGAGGAGTATAGAGTGCAGTGATGTGTCCTATAAGGAGCATTGGTGGCAAATCTGATGGCCAAATGGTAAAGAACATCTAGCCGCTCGAGAGCACCCTTACCTGCCGATCTATAAATTATGCCTCCATAATCTAGCATGGGTAGGATGGTTATCTGAATCAGGGTTAGTTTGGCAGCAGGGGTGAAAGAGGAGCGATTACAATAGAGGAAACCAAGTCATTCCATTACTGTTACACATTACTGTTGTTCCACATTAGGTTAATCTACACATTACTGTTGTTCCACATTAGTCTAATCTACATATTACTGTTGTTCCACATTAGGTTAATCTACATATTACTGTTGTTCCACATTAGTCTACTCTACACATTACTGTTGTTCCACATTAGTCTACTCTACACATTACTGTTGTTCCACATTAGGCTAATCTACATATTACTGTTGTTCCACATTAGGCTAATCTACATATTACTGTTGTTCCACATTAGGTTAATCTACATATTACTGTTGTTCCACATTAGGCTAATCTACATATTACTGTTGTTCCACATTAGGCTAATCTACATATTACTGTTGTTCCACATTAGGCTAATCTACACATTACTGTTGTTCTACATTAGGCTAATCTACACATTACTGTTGTTCCACATTAGGCTAATCTAGATATTACTGTTCCATATTAGTCTACTCTACACATTACTGTTGTTCCACATTGGTCTAATCTACACATTACTGTTGTTCCACATTAGTGTTGTTCCATGTTCATATTGGCAGTGTGCATCATGGCTAGATAGGCTGTGTTTCTGCTGTCAAAATTCATGCCATAACCAACCACGTTACTACTAAAACCAGGATGGTGAATCATTTGAATAAATTTGACTTTATTAAATTAAACAAGCATTTTTTTTTTACAATAACAATAAATACATGTAAAATGTAATGATGATAGAAAATGTCCAGGATAGAGATGACCTGCCACTGGCATTAAACACAACATGTGTTTCAAATCAAACTGTGTAGACTTTACTGTCAAATGCTTGCCTACAAGCCCTTAACCAACAGTGCAGTTCAAGAAGAGTTAAGAAAATATTTACCAAGTAGATTAAAATAAGTAATAATTAAAAGTAACACAATAAGAATGGCAATAACGAGGCTATAAACAGGGGGCACCGATACCGAGTCAGTGTGTGGGATTACTGGTTAGTTGAGGTAATGTGTACATGTAGGTGGGGGTGAAGTGACTATGCATAGATAATCAACAGCGAGTAGCAGCAGTGTACAAAAAAGAGAGAGGGGGGGGTCAATGTAAATGGTCCATTAGCGATTTTATTAATTGTTCAGCAGTAGATGATGTTCAGGAGCCTTTTGGTCCTAGAATTGGTACTCCAGTATCGCTTGCCGTGCGGTAGCAGAGAAAACAGTCTATAACTTGTGTGACTGGAGTCTCTGACAATTTTATGGGCTTTCCTCTGACCTCTCCTATTGTATAGGTCCTGGATGGCAGGAAGCTTGGCCCCAGTGATGTACTGCGCCATTCACACTACCCTCTATAGCGCCTTACAGTCAGATGCCGAACAGTTGCCATACCAGGCGGTGATGCAACCGGTCAGGATGCTCTCCATGGTGCAGCTGTAGAACCTTTTGAGGATCTGGGGACCCATGCCAAATCTTTTCAGTCTCCTGAGGGGGAATAGGTTTTGTCGTGCCCTCTTCACGACTGTCGTGGTATGTTTGGACCATGATAGTTTTGTTGGTGATGTGGACACCAAGGTAACTCTCGACCCGCTCCACTACAGCCCCCTTGATGTTAATGGGGGCCTGTTCGGCTCACCTTTTCCTGTAGTCCACGATCAGCTCCTTTGTCTTGCTCACATTGAGGGAGAGGTGCCAGTTCTCTGACCTCCTACCTAGTGGCCGTCTCATCGTTGTCGGTGATCAGCCCTACCACTGTTGTGTCGTCAGCAAACTTAATGATGGTGTTGTAGTTGTTTGGCCACGCAGTCGTGGGTGAACAGGGAATACAGGAGGGGACTAAGTACACACCCCTGAGGGGCCCCAGTGTTAAGGATCAGCGTGGCAGACGTGTTGTTGCTTACTCTTACCAACTGGGAGTGGCCCGTCAGGAAGTCCAGGGTCCAGTTGCAGAGAGAGGTGTTTAGTCCTAGAGTCCTTAGCTTAGTGATGAGCTTCGTGGGCACTATGGTGTTGAATGCTGAGCTGTTGTCAATGAACAGCATTCTCACATAGGTGTTCCTTTTGTCCAGGTGAGGAAGGGCAGTGTGGAGTGCGATTGAGATTGCGTCATCTATTGGGGCGGTATGCAAAATGGAGTGGGTCCAGGGTGTCTGGGAGGATGCTGTTGATGTGAGCCATGACCAGCTTTTCAAAGCACTTCATGGCTACCGACCTGAGTGCCACGGGGCGATAATCATTTAGGCAGGTTACCTTTGCTTCCTTGGCCACAGGGACTATGGTGGTCTGCTTGAAACATGTAGGTATTACAGACTCGGTCAGGGAGAGGTTGAAAATGTCAGTGAAGACACTTCACAGTTGGTCCGCGCATGATTTGAGTACACGTCCTGGAAATCCGTCTGGCCCAGCGGCTTTGTAAATGCTAACCTTTTTAAAGGTTTTGTTTACATCGGCTGCCGAGAGCGTTATCACACAGTTATCCAAAACAGCTGGTGCTCTCGTGCATGTTTCAGTGTTGCTTGCCCCGACGCGAGCATAAAAGGCATTTAGCTCGTCTGGTAGGCTCGCGTCACTGGGTAGCTTGTGTCTGGGTCTTCCTTTGTAATCCTTAATAGTCTTCAGGCCCTGCCACATCCGTCGAGCGTCCGAGCAGGTGTAGTAGGATTCAATCTTAATCCCGTATTGATGCTTTGCTTGTTTGATGGTTCGTCTGAGGGCATAGAGGGATTTCTTATAAGCGTCCGAATTAGGCTCCTGCTCCTTGAAAGCGGCAGCTCTAGCCTTTAGCTCGATGTGATGTTGCCTGGGATCCATGGCTTCTGGTTGGGATATGTACGTACAGTCCCTGTGGGGACGACGTCGTCGATGCACTTCCATGTATGCTGGTGACTCAACCATATACACGTCAGTCACCACAGCTACTGAAGTCACTGAAACCTTTAACAAGGAGTTGTTTTGGAGTGGGTGGCCAATAATAAACTAGTCCTGAACATCTCTAAAACTAAGAACATTGTATAAGGTATAAATAATTCCCTTAAGCTCTAGACCTCAGCTGAATCTGGTAATGAATGATGTGGCTGTTGAGGAGACTAAATTACTTGGTGTTACATTAGATTGTAAATTGTCGAGGTCAAAACATTTAGATTCAATGATTGTAAAGAGGTATGTACTTAATAAAGAAATGCTCAGCTTTTTTGACACCAAAAAGCAAGTCCTGCAGGCTCTAGTTTGATCTTATCTTGATTATTGTCCAGTCATGTGGTCAAGATCTGCAAAGAAATACCTAGTTAAGCTGCATCTTGCCCAGAACAAAGCGGGACGTCTTGCTCTTCATTGTAATCAGAGTGCTGATATAAATACTATGCATGTCAGTCTCTCTTGGTTAAGACTTGAGGAAAGACTGACTTCTTGTTTTTATAACAAACGATGGATTTCTTGTTTTCATAAGAAACAATGTTTTGGAAGTTCCATAATGTTTGCGTAGTCAACTTACACACAGCTCTGACACAAACTTACCCCACCAGACATGCCACCAGGGGTCTTTTCACAGTCCCCAGCTCCAGAACAAATTCAAGAAAACGTACAGTATTTTACAGAGCCATTACAGAGTGCATGGAACTCCATTCCATCTTATATTTGTCTCCAATTTGTAAGTCGCTCTGGATAAGAGCGTCTGCTAAATGACTTAAATGTAAATGTAATATAGTGAACAGCCAAACCTTGTTTCAACGCCTCTCCCCCATGTGAACTACTTGTTGTGCGTATGTACTGACATGTATGTGGAACTAATAGATGCACACACACACACAGAGACTACATGTTCATGTTTCTAAATGTATGTAAGTCTTCTGTCTGTAATGTATTTTTCGCGATGTGTCGGACCCCAGTCAGACCAGCTGTCATCGTTGGTGTCGGCTAATGGGGTTCCTAATATATCAAATCAAATCAAAACCAGCTTTTGGTTGTTCTTAAATATCAGCGCTGCCTGAAATTAGCACTCTGGATCATGTTTTTAAGGACACACTTCAAATATTTCCACCCCTCCCATCTGACCGCAAGTGTTCTGATATTAAACAGGTCAATTACTAATCCTTGCATAACAGTTTGAAAATAGCACAGTGCTGGCTTTAACAGGTCGAAATTGCCAGTGAACGTGGTTTGGCACTAGCAATGTGTTAACGCCAGCAAAAAATAGATCCTGAGATCCTAAATAGCACCTATTCCCAAATTAGTGCACTACTTTTGACCAGAGTCCTCTGGGCCCTGGGAACAAGTAGTGCACTGTAAAGGGAATGGGGTGCCATTTGGGTCGTAGTTTAAACGTCATAATTAGATGAATTGCCTGTTAATTATAAAAGTAATTGGATGGGTAGGACAGGCTGCGGTGGAGAAGGTAAATGTCTCAACAATAGACTGCAAAAAAACAAGGCCTTGTTTTGGTTTGTACACAAACAGACAAATAGACAAAGAAAGAAATGAATCATTCTGTTATCTATTGATTAGATTTGGGTAGTGTGAAAAGCATTGTCAAAGCTACAACCTACTCTCACTTTAAATGATTGCATTGCATGTTGTCACTACTAAACTGTCAACCAATAGCCATTGATGTTGTTGTCACTACTAAACCCTCTACCACTAGTCATTGATGTTGTTGTCACTACTAAACTGTCTACCAATAGTCATTGATGTTGTTGTCATTACTAAACCCTCTACCAATAGTCATTGATTTTGTTGCCACTACAAAACCCTCTACCAATAGTCATTGATGTTGTCACTACTAAACTGTCTACCAATAGTCATTGATGTTGTTGTCATTACTAAACCCTCTACCAATAGTCATTGATGTTGTTGTCACTACTAAACCCTCTACCAATAGTCATTGATGTTGTTGTCACTACTAAACTGTCTACCAATAGTCATTGATGTTGTTGTCACTACTAAACCCTCTACCAATGGTCATTGATGTTGTCACTACTAAACCCTCTACCAATAGTCATTGTTGCTGCTACTAAACCCTCTACCAATAATCATTGATTTTGTTGCCACTACTTAACCCTCTACCAATAGTCATTAATGTTGCTGCTACTAAACCCTCTACCAATAATCATTGATGTTGTTGCCACTACTTAACCCTCTACCAATAGTCATTAATGTTGCCACTACTAAACTCTCTACCAATAGTCATTGATGTTGTTGTCACTACTAAACTGTCTACCAATAGTCATTGATGTTGTTGCCACCACTCAACTGTCTACCAATAGTCATTGATGTTGTTGCCGCTACGCTACTAAACCCTCTACCAATAGTCATTGATGTTGTTGTCACTACTTAACTGTCTACCAATAGTCATTGATGTTGATGCCACTACTTAACCCTCTACCAATAGTCATTAATGTTGCCACTACTAAACTCTCTACCAATAGTCATAGTCAATAGTCATTGATGTTGTCACTACTAAACTGTCTACCAATAGTCATTGAAACTAAACCCTCTACCAATAGTCATTGATGTTGTTGTCGCTACTAAACCCTCTACCAATAGTCATTGATGTTGTTGCTGCACTAAACCCTCTACCAATAGTCATTACCAATGTTGTTGCTCTACTAAACCCTCTACCAATAGTCATTGATGTTGTTGCCACTACTAAACCCTCTACCAATAGTCATTGATGTTGTTGTCACTACTAAACTGTCTACCAATAGTCAAACCCTCTACCAATAGTCATTGATGTTGTTGCAGCTACTAAACCCTCTACAATAGTCAAATGTTGTTGCCACTACTAAACTCTCTACCAATAGTCATTGATGCTGTTGCCGCTACTAAACCATCTACCAATAGTCATTGATGTTGTTGCTGCTACTAAACCCTCTACCAATAGTCATTGATGTTGTTGCTGCTACTAAACCCTCTACCAATAGTCATTGTTGCTGCTACTAAACCCTCTACCAATAGTCATTGATGCTGTTGCAGCTACTAAACCCTCTACCAATAGTCATTGATGTTGTTGCTGCTACTAAACCCTCTACCAATAGTCATTGATGCTGTTGCAGCTACTAAACCCTCTACCAATAGTCATTGATGCTGTTGCAGCTACTAAACCCTCTACCAATAGTCATTGATGCTGTTGCTGCTACTAAACCCTCTACCAATAGTCATTGATGCTGTTGCTGCTACTAAACCCTCTACAGCTACTAAACCCTCTACCAATAGTCATTGATGCTGTTGCTGCTACTAAACCCTCTACCAATAGTCATTGATGCTGTTGCTGCTACTAAACCCTCTACCAATAGTCATTGATGTTGTTGCTGCTACTAAACCCTCTACCAATAGTCATTGATGCTGTTGCTGCTACTAAACCCTCTACCAATAGTCATTGTTGCTGCTACTAAACCCTCTACCAATAGTCATTGATGTTGTTGCTGCTACTAAACCCTCTACCAATAGTCATTGATGCTGTTGCTGCTACTAAACCCTCTACCAATAGTCATTGTTGCTGCTTCTAAACCCACTACCAATAGTCATTGTTGTTGCCTCTACTAAACCCTCTATCAATAGTCATTGTTGCTGCTACTAAACCCACTACCAATAGTCATTGTTGATGCTACTAAACCCACTACCAATAGTCATTGTTGCTGCTACTAAACCCTCTGCCAATGTGTAGTTGGATTAATGCTGTTGTTTTCCTTCCCTACTCAGCTAAGTTAATAACAGTGAAAGCCATTCCCAGGAACACATTCCATCTCAAGTCAGTGTTTGGCCGTGTCTATTTTAGTCCAACAAAATGCACACCGTGATCCATTTAATTGCGGGTCCAAAAGAAATGAAACAGTAAATTAACTTTGCCATCAACCCTGAAGAAGGCTTTCAATACAAAGATATGAATATTTGAATATTTCACTCCATCCTGTTGGTTTCAGTGGCAGGTGTTAGCTCGTCTCTCGACTCAGACTGGGGGGTATTTTGTGACATTCTGACAGTGAAGAGAGTTCCCTGAATACATTCCTTCAATGCTAGGTAAATAAACTTGTCTAGCAGGGACAACTTTATGTAAATAGTGTATGGGAAACTAAAAGTTGTTTTGCACTGCTGATGATGCTGACGGCTGTTGATAGAAGCAATTATTATCAAGGGACGTAATCAAAACATTGTGTTTCCATTAAGAAATGCACTGGAGATACCCAAAGTCATGGCTTCTCTAATACATTCACTTTACAAAGTAGGCTATCTGTTCTAACCTTATTTTAACTCGCCTGGTCCCAGATCTGTTTGTGCTGTATAGCCAACTTCCATCAGATCTGGGATCAGGCTATATCATATTTATTTAACTTCTAATAAAGCCAATGGTTTTAATGAATAGTATTTTTTTGCAGGGCCTTCGTTCCTCTTGAAGCCCCACCTAATCAGAATGGGACCCAGTGGGAAAAGATGCAGTATCTGTTTGAGGAGCTGGGAAACAACCGTAAGTATTGTCTGACTGGTAACACTTCACAGTAAGGTACACTTTAAATAACACTTCACAGTAAGGTATGCTTTAAATAACACTTTACTGTAAGGTACACTTTAAATATCACTTTACAGTAAGGTACACTTTAAATATCACTTTACAGTAAGGTACACTTTAAATAACACTTCACAGTAAGGTAGGCTTTAAATAACACTTTACAGTAAGGTAGGCTTTAAATAACACTTTACAGTAAGGTATGCTTTAAATAACACTTTACTGTAAGGTACACTTTAAATATCCCTTTACTGTAAGGTACACTTTAAATATCACTTTACAGTAAGGTACACTTTAAATATCACTTTACAGTAAGGTACACTTTAAATAACACTTTACAGTAAGGTACACTTTAAATAACACTTTACAGTAAGGTACACTTTAAATAACACTTTACTGTAAGGTACGCTTTAAATAACACTTTACAGTAAGGTACGCTTTAAATAACACTTTACTGTAAGGTATGGTTTAAATAACACTTTACATTTAGGTAGGGTTTAAATAACACTTTACATTTAGGTATGGTTTAAATAACACTTTACATTTAGGTAGGGTTTAAATATCACTTTACAGTAAGGTACGCTTTATATAACACTTTACAGTAAGTTATGGTTTAAATAACACTTTACATGTAGGTATGGTTTAAATAACACTACATTTAGGTAGGGTTTAAACAACACTTTACAGTAAGGTATGGTTTAAATAACACTTTACATTTAGGTAGTGTTTAAATAACACTTTACATTTAGGTAGGGTTTAAATAACACTTTACATTTAGGTATGGTTTAAAAGTTGTACCAAAATGACAATTATACAATTCCTAACAAAGTTTGAACTGTTTATAAGTGATTTATAAACTACATATTTACTGTTTATAACCTACTTATAAACCATTTACAGTCACTTCTTAATGTGATGTGTTACCACCTCACTTATGCTTCAATGTGGCTTACACACTCAGTCCTTTGATCAGATCGTGAATGACCCAGCGCATCACTCACTTGTCTCAGTGTGGTTGGTAATGAATCTCCATTTAGTGGTGGTATTGAAAAGCTGTATGGACCAGACAGAGCGATGGATGGCTGGCTGACACAAGGCTGCATACTGAGGTGACGTGTGGACCTGGCAGAGGCAACATTTTCCCTCGTCAATGTCAACCATCCTCATTGTGCCACTCGCAACCATCTGTCTCCCGGAAAAAAAGAGAGAAAGCCTCCCTTGCTTTGATGTGTCACTCAAGAAAGACGGTTCTCTCTTCACTGCAGAACTGTGACGAGTATGACCCCTTCCCTCTATAGCAGTTCACACCTATATATATATATATATATATTTCTCCTAACGTGACTTGCATTTGAATGTGCCAGTCCAAGTTGAGTGGTCCTCTATGATCCTCATATGTCTGCTGTCTGTGTGGGTTCATGTGAATGTCTATGTACACTGTATGTAGACCTAATGCCTGTGTACACTGCATGTAGACCTAATGCCTGTGTACACTGCATGTAGACCTAATGTCTGTGTACACTGTATGTAGACCTAATGCCTGTGTACACTGTATGTAGACCTAATGTCTATGTACACTGTATGTAGGACCTAATGTCTGTGTACACTGTATGTAGACCTAATGTCTGTGTACACTGTATGTAGACCTAATGCCTGTGTACACTGTATGTAGACCTAATGCCTGTGTACACTGTATGTAGACATAACGTCTATGTACACTGTATGTAGACCTAACGTCTATGTACACTGTATGTAGGACCTAATGTCTGTGTACACTGTATGTAGACCTAATGTCTGTGTACACTGTATGTAGACCTAATGCCTGTGTACACTGTATGTAGACCTAATGCCTGTGTACACTGTATGCAGACATAATGTCTATGTACACTGTATGTAGACCTAACGTCTATGTACACTGTATGTAGGACCTAATGTCTGTGTACACTGTATGTAGACATAATGTCTATGTACACTGTATGTAGACCTAACGTCTATGTACACTGTATGTAGACCTAATGTCTATGTACACTGTATGTAGACCTAATGCCTGTGTACACTGTATGTAGACCTAATGCCTATGTACACTGTATGTAGACCTAATGTCTATGTACACTGTATGTAGACCTAATGCCTATGTACACTGTATGTAGACCTAACGTCTATGTACACTGTATGTAGACCTAATGTCTATGTACACTGTATGTAGACCTAATGCCTGTGTACACTGTATGTAGACCTAATGTCTGTGTACACTGTATGTAGACCTAATGTCTATGTACACTGTATGTAGACCTAATGCCTGTGTACACTGTATGTAGACCGAATGTCTGTGTACACTGTATGTAGACCTAATGCCTGTGTACACTGTATGTAGACCTAATGTCTGTGTACACAGTATGTAGACCTAATGTCTGTGTACACTGTATGTAGACCTAATGCCTGTGTACACTGTATGTAGACCTAATGTCTGTGTACACAGTATGTAGACCTAATGTCTGTGTACACTGTATGTAGACCTAATGCCTGTGTACACTGTACTTGTTAGATCTTGGGCTTCCAGATAGTCGTGACAGAGCCAGCTTTATAGCCAACCAGGTGAATGAATAAGTTGGTCTTTAATGGTGGGTTTACAGTTGGAGCAGAGCATGAAGAGGCAGCAGTCGGGATCATGTTGTGCACAGCTCCAAGAGAGGAATCAGGAGGCTCTCTCTGCTCCGGAGCATCTGGGGATCAGGGGAGGAAGTTAACCCATCTGTCACACTCTTCCCACTGTGGCCTGCAGTCAGATCCTGGCCCTGCCCGCCTCTTCTACCCCTCCCGACCTCCCTTCTGATACCCCTCCTACCCCTCAATTCCCTCTGACCCTCTCCTCACCCTTCCTGACTGTCCTCCCACCTCTCCCCTCTCTCTGACCCTCTCCTCACCCTTCCTGACTGTCCTCCCACCTCTCCCCTCTCTCTGACCCTCTCCTCACTCTTCCTGACTCCTCCCACCTCTCCTCTCTCTCCAATGCTTTCCTCACCCTTCCTGACTCCTCCCACCTCTCCTCTCTCTCCAATGCTTTCCTCACCCTTCCTGACTCCTCCCACCTCTCCTCTCTCTCCAATGCTTTCCTCACCCTTCCTGACTCCTCCCACCTCTCCTCTCTCTCCAATGCTTTCCTCACCCTTCCTGACTGTCCTCCCACCTCTCCGCTTTCTCTGACCCTCTCCTCACCCTTCCTGACTGTCCTCCCACCTCGCCCCTCTCCAAGCCTTTCCTCACCCTTCCTGACTCCTCCCACCTCTCCTCTCTCTCCAATGCTTTCCTCACCCTTCCTGACTGTCCTCCCACCTCTCCCCTCTCTCCAAGCCTTTCCTCACCCTTCCTGACTCCTCCCACCATGCCTGACCCCTTCCTCAGGGCTATTGATCTTCTACTGCAGCCTCCCTTCCTGTGGGGAAATGTCAGTGTTGCTCAGGAGGAAGCGTCTGTCGCCCAAATGGCACCCTATTCCCTTCATAGTGCACTAATTTTGACCAGTGCCCTGTTTTAAAAGTAGTGTAATATACAGTATAGTGAATAGGGTGCAATTTGGGACCCATACAACATTAAGGCAGGATCATCCCTCTGCTAATTCTCCCTCTCTCTCCTACTCCAGATGGGAGGTTAATTGAGCTTGGGGGAAGACGCTCCTCACTAAGTCAGCCTCCCGACCCCGGCCCTGCAAACCGCTAATTTAGGCCACAAACTGCAGCGACTGCAGCTCAAATGGGGTGGCCATTACATTATCCACAATGGTGCAATGAGGCATGCCGGTGTAGAAATCCCCTCAGCGACTTGGCTACATCCCAAATTGCTCCCTATTACCCTTCTGGGCCATGGTCAAAAGTAGTGCACTATGTAGGGAGTAGGGACGCAGACAATAGCTGCTTGGAATTGCTTGTGCTTTCTTGCAGGGCTTGTAGGTTGAAGCAGGGCTAGTAGGTTGAAGCAGGGCTAGTAGGTTGAAGCGGGGCTAGTAGGTTGAAGCGGGGCTAGTAGGTTGAAGCGGGGCTTGCAGGTTGAAGCGGGGCTTGTAGGTTGAAGCGGGGCTTGTAGGTTGAAGTAGGGCTAGTAGGTTGAAGCAGGGCTTGTAGGTTGAAGCAGGGCTTGTAGGTTGAAGCAGGGCTTGTAGGTTGAAGTAGGGCTAGTAGGTTGAAGCAGGGCTTGTAGGTTGAAGCAGGGCTTGAAGTTTGAAGCAGGGCTTGTAGGTTGAAGCAGGGCTTGAGGTTTGAAGCAGGGCTTGTAGGTTGAAGTAGGGCTTGTAGGTTGAAGCAGGGCTTGAGGTTTGAAGCAGGGCTAGTAGGTTGAAGCGGGGCTTGTAGGTTGAAGCGGGGCTTGTAGGTTGAAGCGGGGCTTGTAGGTTGAAGCGGGGCTTGTAGGTTGAAGCGGGGCTTGTAGGTTGAAGCGGGGCTAGTAGGTTGAAGCGGGGCTTGTAGGTTGAAGCGTGGCTTGTAGGTTGAAGCGGGCTTGTAGGTTGAAGCGGGGCTAGTAGGTTGAAGCGGGGCTAGTAGGTTGAAGCGGGGCTAGTAGGTTGAAGCGGGGCTTGTAGGTTGAAGCAGGGCATGTAGGTTGAAGCAGGGCTAGTAGGTTGAAGCAGGGCTTGTAGGTTGAAGCAGGGCTTGTAGGTTGAAGCAGGGCTTGTAGGTTGAAGCAGGGCTTGTAGGTTGAAGCAGGGCTTGTAGGTTGAAGCAGGGCTAGTAGGTTGAAGCAGGGCTTGTAGGTTGAAGCAGGGCTTGTAGGTTGTAGCAGGGCTAGTAGGTTGAAGCAGGGCTTGTAGGTTGAAGCAGGGCTTGTAGGTTGAAGCAGGGCTTGTAGGTTGAAGCAGGGCTTGTAGGTTGAAGCAGGGCTTGACTGTTGCATCTGGGACATGGGTTGGTTCCTATTTTGTGCAGTGAAGACTGACTATTGTTTCCAATCTTTTCTAGACCTGGTCTCTGAATGTCACTTTCTTTTCTAACGCCAGTCATCTGTGTGTGGTTTTAATACGCTCAAGGGCATGCTCTCCAGTCAACCATTCTTCCCTCTGTTTCTCTGAGAGGATCAGTCAGGGTGGTAATTTATCTCTCCCTGCATTTCCCAAAGTGATAGACACTCTCCTTCCCCTCCCCTCTTCCCTCCTTCCCCTCCAAGTCTTTGAGCGAGAGAGACTCCACAGTAATCCAATGATAGCCTTGAGTGACTGTGTGTGGCAGAGAGCTACTGTCCTCTCCTCTGAGGGGTGTTAAGGCTGTCGCAGACTCTCATATCCTGGTCCCACACCCAGTCTTCTCTCTGAGCCTCGCAACCATACTGGAGA
Organism: Oncorhynchus masou masou; assembly: GCF_036934945.1. NCBI lineage: Eukaryota > Metazoa > Chordata > Actinopteri > Salmoniformes > Salmonidae > Oncorhynchus > Oncorhynchus masou. The sequence goes on from NW_027006497.1 coordinate 106,298, forward strand.
TATAATAATTCATTTTCAACCACAATGTAAAGCCTATATGTAATTTTAGCAGGTGCTTATCAAAAGTGTTTTTTCGAAACCACCTAGCCTATTTCTACATTCCTAACAAAAGTCAGTTAGAGTATAATGAGTGTATAATGATTTCATATATGGGATTGGACCCACGGCCCTGTCTTAGCTAGCACCCCCCTCTTACCAATAGTTACCCACAACCCTGGGTTAGCTATCACCACTCTTTTACCAAAGGTTACCACGACCCTGGGTTAGCTATCACCACTCTCTTACCAATAGTTACCCACAACCCTGGGTTAGCTATCACCACTCTTTTACCAAAGGTTACCACGACCCTGGCTTAGCTATCACCACTCTTTTACCAAAGGTTACCACGACCCTGGGTTAGCTATCACCACTCTTTTACCAAAGGTTACCACAACCCTGGGTTAGCTATCACTACTCTCTTACCAATAGTTACCCACAACCCTGGGTTAGCTATCACCCCCCTCTTACCAATAGTTACCCACGACCCTGGGTTAGCTATCACCACTCTTTTACCAAAGGTTACCACAACCCTGGGTTAGCTATCACCACTCTTTTACCAAAGGTTACCACGACCCTGGGTTAGCTATCACCACTCTCTTACCAATAGTTACCCACGACCCTGGCTTAGCTATCACCACTCTCTTACCAATAGTTACCCACAACCCTGGCTTAGCTATCACCACCCTCTTACCAAAAGTTACCACGACCCTGGCCTAGCTTTAACCACTCTCTTACCAATAGGCACCCACAACCCTGGCCTAGCTACCACCACCCTCTTACCAATAGGCACCCACAACCCTGGCTTTGCTATCATCACTCTCTTACCAATAGTCACCTACGACCCTGGTCTTACCAATAGTTACCCACTGTTTTTCTACCACCACCCTCTTACCAATAGTCACCCATGACCCTGGCTTTACTAGCACCACCCTCTTACCAAAAGTTACCACGACCCTAGCTTAGCTATCACCACTCTCTTACCAATAGTCACCCACGACCCTGGCTTAGCTATCACCACTCTCTTACCAATAGTTACCCACGACCCTGGTCTTACCAATAGTTATCCACTGTTTTGCTAGCACCACCCTCTTACCAATAGTCAATCGGTACCCTGGTTGTGCTAGAACCACCCTGTCAATCGGTACTGGTTGTGCAAAACCCTTTACCAATAGTCATGTGCTAGCTAGCACCACCCTCTTACCAATAGTCAATCGGTACCCTGGTTGTGCTAGAACCACCCTTTTACCAATAGTCAACCCTGGTCTTACCCTACCAGGTGGTGCTAGCACCACCCTTCTTACCAATAGTCAATCGCTAGCACCACCCTCTTACCTAGGTTATGCTAGAACCACCTTTACCAATAGTCAATTTAGCACCACCCTCTTACCAATAGTCAATCGGTACCCTGGTTGTGCTAGAACCACCCTCTTACCAATAGTCAATCGGTACCCTGGTTGTGCTAGAACCACCCTTTTACCAATAGTCAATCGGTACCCTGGTGGTGCTAGCACCACCCTCTTACCAGTAGTCAATCGGTACCCTGGTTGTGCTAGAACCACCCTCTTACTAATAATCAGTATTAAAATGAACTGGTTTTTCACAATCAACACCTGAAACACCTTATGCTTCATTACCTTCCAGGTGTGTTCCCTGGATCAGAGCACCGTGCCAGGGAACACACACACAACCACAGACACACACAACCACCGCGTGTGTGTTCGTGTTTGTGTTCCCTGGCTCAGTGCTCTGATCGTGGTGTGTCCCAGTGCATAATGTCTACCCCGAAGGGCTTTCTGTTTCACATCAACTAAATGGGGTCAAATGCTCCCCAGAGATTCAGGGTGTAATGGTGACTGGTTACAACAGAACAGAAGCCTTCTGTGTCTTTCATGCTTGCAAAACATTCTATCCTCAGCGGTTCACTGCCATGAAATGATTAATGATTTGAATGATCAGTCAGCGGTTCATTCCATTTAAATTAATGATCAGTTCAATTTGAGCTATTTTATTTTTCTGGCTGGGTCTCGTCTCTCAGGATCCGTTGAGTGAATTTCTGTTTCGTTTTGGAAAAGCATAAAAAAAGCCTGTAAGGCAAAAGCATCCTTGTTCCTACCAGTAATGAGGCTACGGTAGTTTTCAGTTGCGTAGGGGAAGGTTTCGGTCTGGCTGGATTGGATATATAGCATAGACATAACAAGACTGCATCTCAAATGGCCATGGCTCCTGGTTAAAAGTAGTGCACTATATACAGTGGAAGTCAGATGTTTACACACACCTTAGACAAAAACATTTCAACTCTTATTTTCACAATTCCTGACATTTAATCCAAGTAAAAATTCCCTGTTTTAGGTCATTTAAAATCAGCACTTTATTTTAAGAATGTGAAATGTCAGAATAATAGTAAAGAGAATGATTTATTTCAGCTTTTATTTATTTCATCACATTCCCAGTGGGTCAGAAATTTACATACACTCAATTAGTATTTGGTAACATTGCCTTTAAATTGTTTAACTTGGGTTAAACGTTTCGGGTAGCCTTCCACAACCTTCCCACAATAAGTTGGGTGAATGTTGGCCCTTTCCTCCTGACAGAGCTGGTGTTTATACTTGTGTACTATTGTTTGTACAGATGAATGTGGTACCTTCAGGTGTTTGGAAATTGCTCCCAAGGATGAACCAGACTTGTGGAGGTCTACAATTTTTTTTTCTGAAGTCTTGGCTGATTTCTTTTGATTTTCCCATGATGTCAAGCAAAGAGGCACTGAGTTTGAAGGTAGGCCTTGAAATACATCCACAGGTACACCTCCAATTGACTCAGAAGCTTCTAAAGCCATGACATAATTTTCTGGAATTTTCCAAGCTGTTTAAAGGCACAGTCAACGTAGTGTGTGTAAATCTCTGACCCACTGGAATTGTGATACAATAAGTGAAATAATCTGTCTGTAAACAATTGTTGGAGAAATGACTTGTGTCATGCACAAAGTAGATGTCCTCACCAACTTGCCAAAACTAGAGTTTGTTAACAAGACATTTGTGGAGTGGTTGAAAAATGAGTTTTAATGACTCCAACCTAAGTGTATGTAAACTTCCTACTTCAACTGTAGGGAATAGGGTGCGATTTAGGACTGTCCCAAAACAGCCCCCCCCCCACACGTCTGTGATTCAGAGGGGTTGGGTTAAATGCAGAAGACACATTTTGGTTGAATGCATTCAGTTGTGCATCTGAGTAGGTCACCCCTTCCCCTTTCCTTAACCCTCCTGCTTACCAGATCAAGAGCCTGGAGAAGCAGACCCATTTAATAAGACCAGTACCAGGATGGAAGACTGAGCACGTGACGCCACACTGAAGGGTTTTGATGCCTGTCGGCAGTTTCAGTTTTTAGCCATAGTTAGTGACTCAGACTGTTGAGAAGCATTGGAAGGAAGTGCAGCTGTTTTTTAAGACAATATTGTCTTCTCATCACTAAATATTTTAAAGCTTGTTGTCAATATTCAGCAATATCTGGGTGTTTAGCCTTTTGATACTGAGAAGCAGTGGAAGAAGGCTGTCCTTTAGATTAAAGGAAATATATGAAGCATATTATCAGGGAACTACTCCCCCCCCCCCCACCGGAAGGTTGCAAGTTCAAACCCCCGAGCTGACAAGGTACAAATCTGTCGTTCTGCCCCTGAACAGGCAGTTACCCACTGTTCCTAGGCCGTCATTGAAAATAAGAATTTGTTCTTAACTGACTTGCCTAGTAAAATAAAGGTTAAAAAAAAAAGTAGCCAACAGAAATAGTAATGACACATGATTAAAACAATACTATGGTCGCTGGTGAAGGGTTTTATTCTCATCGACCCCTGTTCCATATTCACCCTTTAAACGCGCTGTAAACGCCTCGCTATACTGTATGACAGGATTGCTTGGATATCTACTACTATCCATGTACAGTTCAATAAATATCTTGTGCTTGAACCTTAAGGGGCATAACAGCAGTATTTGTCCATGGTTCGCCATGATAATCTCACCAGCTATTTGAACAGACAGGCCCCCCCAGGTCTTACACCAACATGTCTCAGACAGCTTCTCACCTTCACTCTACATCCACTTCCACCTGTGTGTGTGTCTCTCTCTCTACATCCACTTCCACCTGTGTGTGTGTCTCTCTCTCTACATCCACTTCCACCTGTGTGTGTGTGTCTCTGTCTCCACTTCCACCTGTGTGTGTGTGTGTCTCTCTCTACATCCACTTCCACCTGTGTGTGTGTCTCTCTCTCTCTACATCCACTTCCACCTGTGTGTGTGTGTGTCTCTCTCTCTCTCTACATCCACTTCCACCTGTGTGTGTGTGTGTGTCTCTCTCTACATCCACTTCCACCTGTGTGTGTGTCTCTCTCTCTCTCTACATCCACTTCCACCCTGTGTCTCTCTCTCTACATCCACTTCCACCTGTGTGTGTGTGTGTGTGTCTCTCTCTCTACATCCACTTCCACCTGTGTGTGTCTCTCTCTCTACATCCACTTCCACCTGTGTGTGTGTGTGTGTGTGTCTCTCTCTCTACATCCACTTCCACCTGTGTG
>NW_027006497.1:111398-128226 GCF_036934945.1 Oncorhynchus masou masou
ATGGACTCTCATGTGGAACTTGTTTTTTGACACTTTCTAGAACTGGTGAATCTTGGCTGGCTACATGAATGAAGGGCTGGCTACATTCATCTAACGTGAATGTATTATTTGTGAATGTGTTATTTGTCTAGCTATCTTGTTTTCCACTCAGTGTCTGAAGGTCTATTTTGTATGCCACCAAAAAACAACCTTTGTGGAACAGGAAAATACATCTAAATGGTAACATGCTGTAACATATGTAGCTAGCTCTCGACTCTCCACTATCTAACATCAGCTAACTTGAATATCTCATTTTGTGAGACACAACAATAGCTACATCGGTGTATTGATAGTAATCTCCCATACAGTGGTGCAAAATAGTGTTTAGTCAGCCACCAATTGTGCAAGTTCTCCCACCTAAAGAGATGAGAGAGGCCTGTAATTTTCCTCATAGGTACACTTCTGACTATGACAGACAAAATAATGAATTTATTTGCAAATTATGGTGGAAAATAAGTATTTGGTCACCTAAAAACAAGCAAGATTTCTGGCTCTCACAGATCTGTAACTTCTTCTTTAAGAGGCTCCTCTGTCCTCCACTCATTACCTGTATTATGGCACCTGTTTGAACTTGTTATCAGTATAAAGGACACCTGTCCACAACCTCAAACAGTCACACTCCAAACTCCACTATGGCCAAGACCAAAGAGCTGTCAAAGGACACCAGAAACAAAATTGTAGACCTGCACCAGGCTGGGAAGACTGAATCTGCAATAGGTAAGCAGCTTGGTTTGAAGAAATCAACTGTGGGAGCAATTATTAGGAAATGGAAGACATACAAGACCACTGATAATCTCCCTCGATCTGGGGCTCCACGCGAGATCTCACCGTAGAGGTCAAAATTATCACAAGAATGGTGAGCAAAAATCCCAGAACCACACGGGGACCTAGTGAATGACCTGCAGAGAGCTGGGACCAAAGTAACAAAGCGTACCATCAGTACACACTACGCCGCCATGAGACAAATCCTGCAATTACTTTTTTTTTTTTTTGGTGACGTGTCCCCTGTGGCCAGTATGTCCAGGCCCGTCTAGAGTTTTCAGAGGCATTTGGATGAGTCAGAAAGATTGAGATGTATCACATAGTCAGATGAAACCAAATAGAACTTTGGTAAAAACTCAACTCTACGTCGTGTTTGGAGACAAGAGCCAGGTTGCATCCAAGAAACCTGCCTGCTATGACATGGGGGTGGAAACATCATCACTGAAGTATTTTCTACCGGGGACCAGGGCTGACAGTTCGTGTAAAGGAAAGAATGAATGTGGCCATGTATCGTGAGATTTTGAGGAAACCTCCTTCCATCAGCAAGGGCATTGAAGATGAAACGTGGCTGGGTCTTTTCAGCATGACAATGATCCCAAACACACCGCCCGGGCAACGAAGGAGTGGCTTCGCAGAAGCATTTCTGTCCTGGAGTGGCATTGTGATCTCAGATTCAACCCCATAGAAAATCTTTGGAGGAGTTGAAAGTCTGTGTTGCCCAGAAACAGCCCCAAAACATCACTGCTCTAGAGGAGATCTGCATGGAAGAATGGGCAAAAATACCAGCAACAGTGTGTAGAAAACCTTGTGAAGACTTACAGAAAACGTTTGACCTCTGTCATTGCCAACAAATGGTATATAACAAAGCATTGAGATAAACTTTTGTTATTGACCAAATACTTATTTTCCACCATAATTTGCAAATAAATTCATTAAAAATCCTACAATGTGATTTTCTGGATTTTTTTCTCATTTTGTCTGTTATAGTTGAAATGTACCTATGATGAAAATTACAAGCCTCTCTCATCTTTTTAAGTGGGAGAACTTGCACAATTGATGGCTGACTAAATATTTTTTTGCCCCACTGTAGCTGCTATCTGTATGAACAACAGTGATACAGCTTCATACCCCCAAAGCTGATGGGACGTCTTTCCCAGTTAATCCTGTAATGGTCAAAGATGATGGGATGTCTTTCCCAGTTAATCATGTAATGGTCAAAGCTAATGGGATGTCTTTCCCAGTTAATCCTGTAATGGTCAAAGATGATGGGATGTCTTTCCCAGTTAATCATGTAATGGTCAAAGCTAATGGGATGTCTTTCCCAGTTAATCCTGTAATGGTCAAAGATGATGGGATGTCTTTCCCAGTTAATCCTGTAATGGTCAAAGATGATGGGATGTCTTTCCCAGTTAATCCTGTAATGGTCAAAGATGATGGGATGGCTTTCCCAGTTAACCCTGTAATGGTCAAAGATGATGGGATGTCTTTCCCAGTTAATCATGTAATGGTCAAAGCTAATGGGATGTCTTTCCCAGTTAATCCTGTAATGGTCAAAGATGATGGGATGTCTTTCCCAGTTAATCATGTAATGGTCAAAGCTAATGGGATGTCTTTCCCAGTTAATCCTGTAATGGTCAAAGATGATGGGATGTCTTTCCCAGTTAATCCTGTAATGGTCAAAGATGATGGGATGTCTTTCCCAGTTAATCCTGTAATGGTCAAAGATGATGGGATGGCTTTCCCAGTTAACCCTGTAATGGTCAAAGATGATGGGATGTCTTTCCCAGTTAATCCTGTAATGGTCAAAGATGATGGGATGGCTTTCCCAGTTAACCCTGTAATGGTCAAAGATGATGGGATGTCTTTCCCAGTTAATCCTGTAATGGTCAAAGCTGATGGGATGTCTTTCCCAGTTAATCCTGTCATGGCCAAAGCTGATTGGATGGCTTTCCCAGTTAACCCTGTAATGAAGCTAATAGCTAACTAACTAAAGTAGAGGACATGGCTACATTATAATTTGTCTTTAGACAGTTCATTAGCCGAGGCACTTGTGCAATATCGGCTGCCTAGGCTAATAATTCCTATTCGTTTTGGGGTTCTGTGGGTTACAATCAAAGGGAAATGTTTTCCATCAACATTGTGCCGATATATTTCCTTGAAATACCTGTGCAGGGGAGTCTGTTGTCCTTTGTTTCAGACATCTTGTTCCTGGAGAGGACTACATGGGGAGCTTGTTTAGTCAGGGCTGTCTATCCCTCTCTAGATGGACAACATTCTGGATCAAGGTGTGGATGACTCTGAAGAGGAATTTAATACTTTATAAATGTCTTCTCCCTTTCCCAACACCAACAAATACACGTTGATACAGGGTCGGCAGCAGCGCAGGGCCCCTGGATAGAGAGCAATTGTGGGGGGTTAGGTGCCTTGCTCATGGGCACAATGGCAGGAGATGACCAGTAGCCTTCCAGCTGCCAGTTTAGTTCCATTGACATTTTTTGTGTTGCCTGGCCTGGGGCTTAAACCAACAACCTTCCAGATGCCAGTTTAGTTCTATTGACATTGTTGTGTTGCCTGGCTAGGGCTCTAGGGCTAAACTACTACATGACCAGGATCAGGAAACACTGCTCTAAGGCTAGACTGGGGCGGCAGGGTAGCCTAGTGGTTAGAGCGTTGGACTAGTAACCAGAAGGTTGCAAGTTCAAATCCCAGAGCTGACAAGGTACAAATCTGTCGTTCTGCCCCTGAACAGGCAGTTAACCCACTGTTCCTAGGCCGTCATAAGAAGAATTTGTTCTTAACTGACTTGCCTAGTTAAATAAAGGTAAAATAAAAATAAATAAAAAAGACTACTACATAACCAAGGATCAGGAAACACTGCTCTAGGGCTAGACTAGTAGCCAACACTGTTCTAGGGCTAGACTACTACAGGACCAATGACCAGGAAACACTGCTCTAGGGCTAGACTACTACAGGACCAATGACCAGGATCAGGAAACACTGTTCTAGGGCTAGACTACTACAGGACCAATGACCAGGAAACACTGCTCTAGGGCTAGACTAGTAGCCAACACTGTTCTAGGGCTAGACTACTACATGACCAATGACCAGGAAACACTGCTCTAGGGCTAGACTAGTAGCCAACACTGTTCTAGGGCTAGACTACTACATGACCAATGACCAGGAAACACTGCTCTAGGGCTAGACTAGTAGCCAACACTGCTCTAGGGCTAGACTACTACATGACCAATGACCAGTGAAACACTGCCTAGGCCAGACTACTACAGGACCAATGACCAATGACCAGGAAACACCGTTCTAGGCTAGACTACTACAGGACCAATGACCAGGAAACACTGCTCTAGGGCTAGACTTCACTAGTTATGGACCAATGACCAGGATCAGAACACTGTGCTCTAGGGCTAGACTACTACAGACCAATGACTAGGAAACACTGTTCTAGGGCTAGATCATCACATGTAATTTCCAAATGACCAGGAAACACTGCTCTAGGGCTAGACTACTACAGGACCAATGACCAGGAAACACTGCTCTAGGGCTAGACTACTACATGACCATGGCCAGGAAACACTGCTCTAGGGCTAGACTACTACAGGACCAATGACCAGGATCAGGAAACACTACTACAGGACCAATGACCAGGATCAGGAAACACTGTTCTAGGGCTAGACTACTACAGGACCAATGACCAGGAAACACTGCTCTCTAGGTACAACACTGTTCTAGGGACTACTACATGACCAATGACCAGGAAACACTGCTCTAGGGCTAGACTACTGTTCTAGGGCTAGGACCAATGACCAGGAAACACTGCTCTAGGGCTAGACTAGTAGCCAACACTGTTCTAGGGCTAGACTACTACATGACCAATGACCAGGAAACACTGCTCTAGGGCTAGACTACTACAGGACCAATGACCAATGACCAGGAAACACTGTTCTAGGGCTAGACTACTACAGGACCAATGACCAGGATCAGGAAACACTACTACAGGACCAATGACCAGGAAACACTGCTCTAGGGCTAGACTACTACAGGACCAATGACTAGGAAACACTGCTCTAGGGCTAGACTACTACAGGACCAATGACCAGGAAACACTGCTCTAGGGCTAGACTACTACAGGACCAAATCAGGAAACACTCCTAGGGCTAGACTACTACAGGACCAATGACCCAGGAAACACTGCTCTACAGGACCAATGACCAGGAAACAGTTCTAGGGCTAGACTACTACAACCAATGACCAGGAAACACTGCTCGAAGCCTGGGCTACTACAGGAGCACTTAACCAGTGTGGTGCTATGACTACAATGGTTCAAGCCCAGGATAACACAGGGTATAGAACTGAACTGGTAGCCAGAAGCATCCTAGCATCCTATCTCCTGCCTTTGTGCCCTTGAGCAAGGCAGTTACCACAATTGCTCTCCAGCCAGGGGTGCAGCACTGTAGCGTGTTGGGAGAAGCAAAATATACTTTATTTTCCATTGGTTACAACGGAACTCTCTCCATGTTCTTGTCACAAGATGACTCTGCACATCTCTACACCCACATCACTGTTGCCTCCACTGCACCACTGTGCAATTATTCCATGTACTACACTGCCATTACTGTGTGTTTCGCTACTATTTAATTGTGCTATGTAAACTATTCTGTATCTTTAGAACAAATCTATTGAGTTTATTGCTATGCCTACTTCAATATTTGACACTGAAACACTAATGTCTCTACTACTATGGCTGCCTACTTTGAGTATTATTGTGATTGAGTTGTTTATCGTGAAAGATTGTGATATTTTGAGAGTCTAATATATCACATTTACAACATGTTTACTTTGCCAACACATGAGAGAGCTGAAATGAGACCTTTGAACTTGAGATGGGTTAAATGGAATACTAACAGAAATCTGGACACTGACAGACCTATAGCATCTCACATGTAGCCTAATATTAAATGAACTCCTGCGGAATTAAGTATTTCTTGTAGTACAATGACACATCAAATGTTATTTTTGTCTCGGAAAAAGGAGTTGAGAAATATGGTAAGATGTATTTCCTTCAGTGTCTGAAAAATATGCATCACTGACAAAGTGAATTATTAGCAGAAACATGGATTTTACTTTTCACTGCTTTTAATCTGCAAATGTTTGCAAGGGGAGAATATTTATCTACCCTGTTTAGAGCTATTGTGTTTTTTACTTGGCCCCGTACAGAGGAGCGACATTCAACGAGAAAGCTTTACAGCTCCATGATTGATGCAATCATTCATTCATTCATTTAACACATTTATTTTGTGAGGGTCTATTAATGTATTATGTATTAGCCTATTATTTATTTGTCTTCTAGGGCAACACATTATGACTGAAGAAAAGCTGCAGGCCTAGCTTAGGCCTATTTGACAAGACAAGTTGACTATATTAGCCTAGCAAATTTGGTAAATTATAAGCAGATAAATATTCAAACGAGACTTAAGAGTGTATTTTTTTCCTACACCCACCGTCTCTGCCTGTTATGCAAAACAGGCTACCATTAGGCTACAGTGTCCGAAGTGCACACCTCCCTACACGGCCGTCGCCTCGCCACCAACCAGACAAGTAGCCCACTTCCTCTGAAGTGTCTGGCTGGCTCTGCCTCCGACTTCTCCATTCACTGACCAGGCTACATGGGCTTTCCCCTCTGTATAAGTAGACTGTTGAGCTTGGAATGTGCACTTTACATGTTTTCTGGGGCAGCTAGCTAGTTAACATGTTTTCTGGGGCAGCTAGCTAGTTAACATGTTTTCTGGGGCAGCTCGCTAGTTAACATGTTTTCTGGGGCAACTCGCTAGCAGCTGCTAGTTAACATGTTTTCTGGGGCAGCTAGGTTAACACTGTTTTCTGGGGCAGCTTAGTTAACATGTTTTCTGGGGCAGCTGGCTAGTTAACATGTTTTCTGGGGCAGCTGGCTAGTTAACATGTTTTCTGGGGCAGCTAGCTAGTTAACATGTTTTCTGGGGCAGCTCGCTAGCCGGATGTAGAATGGGGCCACGCCTTCGAAATGGGTTTGCTATTGTTTACGTTCCAAAAAAGGTCTATACAGTTATTTTGAGGATCTCTCTACTCTGTGCAGTAGAACTAGGATGTATTGTCCTCGTCTCTTGGGGAGGTACATAGGCTACACTAAAGTAAAGTGGTGAAAGAGAGGCCAGATTGAATTGAATTGAACAGAGTGTACTAAGTGTTTCCAATGTCTCTTCACAAAACCCCCAGATGTGAAAACTATGTTTTCCCCACAGGCAGCTGGCTAGTTAACATGTTTTCAGGTGCTGGCAGTTAACACAGGGGCACTGGCAGTTAACACTGGGGCACTGGCACACACACACACACAGTCACACACACACACGGTCACCACTAAGATTTCCACCAAACTCCACCAAGTCCTTTTGTCACAGTGGCATTTCACTGTAAGTCTCCCCTGACATTTCATTCTCACATAAATGTAATATATTTTGACTGTCTGGGGAACGACAGGAGTCACACACACACTCGCTAGTTAACACACCACACACACAGTGTCAGGAGCTGGCTGGCAGGGAGAGCTAGCTGATGCCCTAGTTGCGCTGTTTGTTAGTTTAAAACGATAATAAAGATGAGTTATTTCACAATGCAGCTGCTCTGCTGCCAGAAAGAGGTTTGGGTCTCACCTCGCAAAGTTTCCCTATTTCTCTGCCTAGTTTTTTTCCAACTGTTAACAATGATAACATAGTGGTGGAGAGTGTGTTTGAATCAAGGTAGAAGCCAGAGAACAATCAAAAGGAAAAAACCTTTAAGAAGATCTTTGAGTGTCAAGATTCCGCTAGGATTGACACGTCCAGTAAGTTTCAGTATTTTGAACGGAAAGTGTTTCCAATGTCTCTTTAAATCAAGTCAAATCAAATTTAGTTGCCATACTTCCGAGAACATAAACACTTGTACCTTTCATAACGAGCTTGAGAGGGATGGAGTAAGAAGGGAGGGCAGGTCAGTCACCAGACAGACAGAACCGTGCACTAGGCCGATCTATCAGTATAGGCAGGTCAGTCACCAGACAGACAGACAGTCAGAACCGTGCACTAGGCCATCTATCAGTATAGGAGAGTGTGGTCAGTCACCAGACATACAGAGACTTTGTAGTCAGAATTCCGTGCACTAGGCCTATCAGTATAGGCAGGTCAGTCACCAGACAGACAGAACCGTGCACTAGGCCTATCTATCAGTATAGGCAGGTCAGTCACCAGACAGACAGAACCGTGCACTAGGCCTATCAGTATCAGGTAGTTAGAACCGTGCACTAGGGATCTATCAGTATAGGCAGGTCAGTCACCAGACAGACAGTCAGAACCGTGCACTAGGCCGATCTATCAGTATAGGCAGGTCAGTCACCAGACAGACAGAAGTGCAGGCCGATCTATCAGTATGCAGGTCAGCCACCAGACAGACAGAACCGTGCCTATCTATCAGTATAGGCAGGTCACCACCAGACAGACAGTCAGAACCGTGCACTAGGCCTATCTATCAGTATAGGCAGGTCAGTCACCAGACATACAGAACCGTGCACTAGGCCGATCTATCAGTATAGGCAGGTCAGTCACCAGACAGACAGAACCGTGCACTAGGCCGATCTATCAGTATAGGCAGGTCAGTCACCAGACCGTCAGAACCGTGCACTAGGCCTATCTATCAGTATAGGCAGGTCAGACACCAGACAGACAGTCAGAACCATGCACTAGGCCTATCTATCAGTATAGGCAGGTCAGCTACCAGGCAGACAGTCAGAACTGTGCACTAGGCCTATCTATCGGCAATCAAAAACTGTAACAGCATTCCACTGTGAGAATCTTGCAATTTCTTTGCTTGCAATGTCTCGCAGCTTCATTAAATCAATGACTTATGCTCTTCTAAATGCAACAGAATGAATACTGAACACACTTACTGCACTGACTCAGATGACTGATTGGCTAAATTAAATGCATAATAAGATGATAGTTGGATCTGTATTGTTAGATTTCAGTGCTGCCTTTGATGTTATTGATCATAATTTGTTATTGAAAAAAATGCTATGACTTTACATCACCAGCAACATGGTTGGAGAGTTACTTCTCTAATAGAACTCAGAGAGTGTTCTTCAATGGAAGCTTATCTAACACCAGATATGTACAGTGCAGTGTCCCTCAGGGCAGTTGCCTTGTTGCCTTACTGTTCTCTATTTTTACACATGATTTGTCACTTGTTTTACAGTAAGCTTAAAGTACTTTGCTTCCTCTTTCAAAATATATTTTGGTGAATCATGGGTGACTTTGTCATTTGTAACAGTAAATAATTTTTTGTAGCGTTTCTAGGTTGAAGGTTAATAAAGAATTGGGTCTTTTTTCCCACATATTCCATCCAGTTTGCTTTATTTGTTATAATATATTGCACTGGGTCTTTCTTGAATAAGTTCCTCCATTTCTTTTTGTTTTTCCTCTGACTTCCTCTGAGCCTCTATGGTACCGTTTGTATTACCATCTATCTGTTCTGTTCGTCCTTATTTCCTTTGTTAATATGGACTCTTTTGACCTAAATGGCTTTTGTTTTAGAGATGAGTACTGAATTGCATGGCCTCTAAAGGCACATTTTAAAAGTGTCTCATGCAATAAGGGGATCTGCTGTACCTATGTTATGTCGGAAAAAGACAGTAATAAATTCTTCTGTCCTGGTAATAAATAAAAGTTATCATCCAATAGGCTTTGATTCAATGTCCAGTATCCTCACCCACGTGGGAATTCTGGAAGAGTAATATAAATGCCAATTATTTGACGTTCCGACCGCATTCTGTCCCCTATCAACACTTTTTAAAACTTTTGGTGCCAGCGAGGATGACAAGAAAGTAGTCAAAACAACTAGCTCATTGGTTATATATGTTGTATTTATTTTAATGTAGTATCTTATATTTTGTCTATAACTCTTGTGTACTTTATAATGTGTTTGTTTTATGTGTACCGAAGGGAGAGTAGCTGCTGCATGTGCTGTGACTACTGGGAATCCTAATAAAGTAAACACTCGTATCATTAGCAAAGAGCAGGTGAGCCAGCGTGAGGGAGAGAGAGGAGGCAAGCGATAGGCTAGGATATTGACATGAGTGAGATGCAAGACCTCGCTCTCACACAGTCACACACAGTATCTGCATGTTCACGGGTTCACATCAAGCTGTTCACAGCGTGCTAGCCAGGGAACCAAAACAGAGGAAAAGTTGAGCCTCGCGCTTCAACCCACCCTGACTGTTGTCTGTCTGATAGAACACATTTCCACCCTGACTGTTTGTCTGTCTGATAGAACGCGTTTCCACCCTGACTATTGTCTGTCTGATAGAACACGTTTCCACCCTGACTGTTGTCTGTCTGATAGAACTGTTTGTCTGTCTGATGACAGCGTTTCCACCCTGACTGTTGTCTGTCTGATAGAACACGTTTCCACCCTGACTGTTGTCTGTCTGATAGAACACGTTTCCACCCTGACTGTTGTCTGTCTGATAGAACGCGTTTCCACCCTGACTGTTGTCTGTCTGATAGAACATGTTTCCACCCTGACTGTTGTCTGTCTGATAGAAAGCGTTTCCACCCTGACTGTGGTCTGTCTGATAGAACACGTTTCCACCCTGACTGTTGTCTGTCTGATAGAACATGTTTCCACCCTGACTGTTGTCTGTCTGAGAACGCGTTTCCACCCTGACTTGAACATGGGTGGCCTCATGCTGGCCCACTGTACCTTCCTAGGGGGCTTGATCTCATGCTGGGCTTGATCTCATGCTGGCCCACTGTACCTTCCTAGCCCACTGTACCTTCCTAGGGCTTGATCTCATGCTGGCCCACTGTACCTTCCTATTGATCTCATGGGGCTTGATCTCATGCTGGCCCACTGTACCTTCCTAGGGGCTTGATCTCATGCTGGCCCACTGTACCTTCCTAGGCTTGATCTCATGGGGCTTGATCTCATGCTGGCCCACTGTACCTTCCTGGCCCACTGTACCTTCTAGGGGCTTGATCTCATGCTGGCCCTGTACCTTCCTAGGGGGATTGATCACATGCTGGCCCACTGTACCTTCCTAGGGGGCTTGATCTCATGCTGGCCCACTGTACCTTCCTAGGGGGCTTGATCTCATGCTGGCCCACTGTACCTTCCTAGGGGTACCTTCCTTGATCTCATGCTGGCCCACTGTACCTTCCTAGGGGATCTCTTGATCTCATGCTGGGCCCTGTACCTTCCTAGGGGGCCCACTGTACCTTCCTAGGGGGCCTGATCTCATGCTGGCCCACTGTACCTTCCTAGGGGTTTTTCTTTCATTAGACATGCTAAAAGTGTTCTCACAGACACCTTGTGTATTGTCCATTTGATGACAATACCTTTGAAGTTAACTCAATGGGGTTAGAGCTGTGTTGCTCAACAAAAGAACACATTCTTATTGGAGGAGTTTTCCAATATTGTTAGAAGCCAGAGAACAATCAACAGGAAAATCTTTAAGAAGATCGCTTGAAAGAAAGTGTTTTACTTTAAAAGTTTGCTGATAGGAGTTTGTCTGTGGGGTAGCCTTACTGTTATCTGATAGGAGTTTGTCTGTGGGGTAGCCTTACTGTTATCTGATAGGAGTTTGTCTGTGGGGTAGCCTTACTGTTATCTGATAGGAGTTTGTCTGTGGGGTAGCCTTACTGTTATCTGATAGGAGTTTGTCTGTGGGGTAGCCTTACTGTTATCTGATAGGAGTTTTGTCTGTGGGGTAGCCTTACTGTTATCTGATAGGAGATTGTCTGTGGGGTAGCCTTACTGTTATCTGATAGGAGTTTGTCTGTGGGGTAGCCTTAATCTGATAGGAGTTTGTCTGTGGGGTAGCCTTACTGTTATCTGATAGGAGTTTGTCTGTGGGGTAGCCTTACTGTTATCTGATAGGGTTTGTCTGTGGGGTAGCCTTACTGTTATCTGATAGGAGTTTATCTGTGGGGTAGCCTTACTGTTATCTGATAGGAGTTTGTCTGTGGGGTAGCCTTACTGTTATCTGATAGGAGTTTGTCTGTGGGGTAGCCTTACTGTTATCTGATAGGAGTTTGTCTGTGGGGTAACCTTACTGTTATCTGATAGGAGTTTGTCTGTGGGGTAGACTTACTGTTATCTGATAGGAGTTTGTCTGTGGGGTAGCCTTACTGTTATCTGATAGGAGTTTGTCTGTGGGGTAGCCTTACTGTTATCTGATAGGGTTTGTCTGTGGGGTAGCCTTACTGTTATGTTAGTCCCATCATGTAATATCAGTGTTAATTTTCAAATTCAATATATGTGATCCAGTCATATAACAACAAGCAAGCTGTACTGTAAAATTAATCTCAGATTAAATATTTGTTTTTGTTTATTTGTACAGATGTCAGGCTTAGCAATTAAAGATGGCTTGTTTTGATAATCTATCCACTTTGAAGAAATCCTTAAATGCTCTTTTGCTTCCCAGTTGGGAGCAAGGGTTTTGGGGAAAGCTATAATAAGGCCAGAAGAACTTAGTGGAGGGCTGAAGTATGCCACTTAATTATTTAGTTCTCTCTCTCTCTACGCTTCCCCTTCTGTCTAGGGGTTAATAATGTGCTACTTTTCTTCACTGGTCAGGTGTTCTCTTCTCCCTCTCATAGCAACATTACATCTGCTTAGGGAGCAGAAGCCTCATTTACACTAAATATCTGGATGTCGCCATTTATGAAAAGAACCAGAAATCTCACGTATACATTAAAAAGAAATGTATTTATAAACTTGGCGCACGCTGTACATAGGTATGTTTCTCGTTATAAATCAGACCTGTCTTAAAACTGTGCATGTGTGAACGAGAATTATAACTCTGTCAGAAAAACGCCCTCCGTTCACCTTTTATGGTGACGATAACACCCTTCATTCACCATTTTATGGTGACCATTACACCCTCCGTTCACCTTTTATGGTGACCATAACACCCCTCATTCACCTTTTATGGTGACAATAACACCCTTCATTCACCCTTTTATGGTGACAATAACACCCTTCATTCACCCTTTTATGGTGACAGTAACACCCTTCATTCACCCTTTTATGGTGACGATAACACCCTCCGTTCACCTTTTATGGTGACGATAACACCCTTCATTCACCCTTTTATGGTGACCATTACACCCTCCGTTCACCCTTTATGGTGACGATAACACCCCTCATTCACCCTTTATGGTGACCATTACACCCTTCATTCTCCCTTTTATGGTGACTATAACACCCTTTTTTTGCTGTATAATGTGGAACTATTGGACTTAGGCCACGGCAGTTTCTGCTTTCTAAAAGAGAGAGCAATGGCAAATTTGATCCCATTTCTCTAGAGGTGTGACGGGGCAGAATGTTTTCATCTATTACAGGATCTTTTCATATCTAAACATGCTGCCTAAAGCCAGTGCCAAACACTTGATTGATTGTATTTTAGAAACAAGTTCAAAGTAAAATGCTACCACCCACCCTTCTATGCAAAAGATAAATAGTTGTTGAATATTTAGTTTGTCAATAGATTGTGTTTCTATCTGCGTTGGTACAGGCTCTGAGATGAAATAGGTTTATGACGTCACGCCATCCCATACTGTCACATCTTTTACATCAACTACCAGTCTCTGTACTGGGTTTGCACAATGTTTCCATTTTTTGCATTAACTTTTGCTGTATCTGGCAAAGGACTGGGACAGTTTCTGGAAGAGTAAAGGATCACAAATGTTTGTGGGGCTGTCAGCACAACGTTTTAACCCCCCCCCAATATCACCCATTTGCACAAAATACTTACTTGCCTGCCTGCATTACAAACCGCCAACCACTAGTGAATGTGCGTACATGGTCTAAAGTTTGTATGGAGGAAAGGGCATTCTCACTCCCAAGTCCAGTTTTTATGAATGACAGCTTTCGCGGGAAAGCTGGCGCAAATGTTTTGGGGTTTATTTTGTACGTACGCAATGTTTATAAATGAGGCCTATCTATCAACCATTTTTGCATTTGACTGAGCCTACCTGAGGTGTTTGACTATTCCTGCACTTTTGGTATCATTCTATTGGGTCCATTGCGCCAGGAAAGCTGCCAAGCTGAAGTAAGCCCATCCAAAAGTATTTGAACCCAACACTGGTCTGTTCAAGAGTAATGGACGATCTGCTGTAATGTGGTGTGACCTATTCCCTGAGTATCTTAATATTCATAGTGTTATGATGAGTGTGTGTGTGTGTGTGTGTGTGTGTGTGTGTGTGTGTGTGTGTGTGTGTGTGTGTGGCACAATGGAACAATATAATTAGTTCCCCATATGCACATAATGCCTAGTGGCAGGACGCTGTGCACTAGTTTCCTTTCCAGCCATTTGTTTTCTTGTCAGCAATTGTACACTGAACCTCACTGAGGTAACTCAGCCTAGAGTAGACTGAACCTCACTGAGGTAACTCAGCCTAGAGTAGACTGGTCCTCACTGAGGTAACTCAGCCTAGAGTAGACTGGTCCTCACTGAGGTAACTCAGCCTAGAGTAGACTGATCCTCACTGAGGTAACTCAGCCTAGAGTAGACTGATCCTCACTGAGGTAACTCAGCCTAGAGTAGACTGAACCTCACTGAGGTAACTCGGCCTAGAGTAGACTGATCCTCACTGAGGTAACTCGGCCTAGAGTAGACTGATCCTCACTGAGGTAACTCGGCCTAGAGTAGACTGGTCCTCACTGAGGTAACTCAGCCGAGAGTAGACTGATCCTCACTGAGGTAACTCAGCCTAGAGTTGACTGATCCTCACTGAGGTAACTCGGCCTAGAGTAGACTGGTCCTCACTGAGGTAACTCAGCCGAGAGTAGACTGATCCTCACTGAGGTAACTCAGCCTAGAGTAGACTGAACCTCACTGAGGTAACTCGGCCTAGAGTAGACTGATCCTCACTGAGGTAACCTCGGCCTAGAGTAGACTGATCCTCACTGAGGTAACCGGCCCCAGAGTAGACTGATCCTCACTGAGGTAACTCGGCCTAGAGTAGACTGTCCTCACTGAGGTAACTCGGCCTAGAGTAGACTGATCCTCACTGAGGTAACTCGGCCTAGAGTAGACTGATCCTCACTGAGGTAACCTCGGCCTAGAGTAGACTGATCCTCACTGAGGTAACTCGCCTCCTAGAGTAGACTGATCCTCACTGGAGGTAACTCAGCCTAGAGTAGACTGATCCTCACTGAGGTAACTCGGCCTAGAGTAGACTGATCCTCACTGAGGTAACTCGGCCTAGAGTAGACTGGTCCTCACTGAGGTAACTCGGCCAAGCTGTAAACGAGTGTAAACAAACACCTGAGTGGAGCAGTGACTGGCTTATTGAAACAAATGTCCTGTCACAGACACTGCTGGAGGAGAAACAGGAATCTCTAACACATTGACAAGCATGTGTCTCTCCACTGTGTGTGTGTTGGCACTGGCTTCTGTGTAGGAGCCTGATGTATTCCTAAGGCCATGAACTCACCACTAAGAACCATTGTCAGGTGACAGGTCTAACTTAGTGAACTGGGCGACTGACTCAAATGCTGACAGATGAGAGTCCATATTTTACAACGTATTCACACCCAGACAGTCCAAACCCAGCAGGGTGATTTAGTAGAGCAGTGTAACCCATTGTTGTAATGTAAAAAAAAACAGCATTATAAACTGAGTGGTTCCAACCCTGAATGCTGATTGGCTGACAACCATGGTATATCAGACTGTATACCATGGGTATGACAAATTTTTTATTTTTTCTGCTGTAATTACGTTGGTGACCAGTTTATAATAGCATTAAGGCACCTCGGGGGTCTGTGGTATATGGCCAATATACCAGGGCTAAGGGAGCTGTATCCAGGCACTCCGTGATGCGTCGTGCCTAAGAACAGCACTTAGCTGTGGTATATTGGCCATATACCACACCCCCTCGTGCCTTATTGCTTAATTATACCCCCTATTACTGGTGCCTTCAGAAAGTATTCATACCCCTTGATTTATTCCACATTTTGTTGTTATAGCCTGAATTACAAAATGTATTTAATGTGTTTCTCACCCATCTACACACACTACCCCATAATGACAAAGTGAAATGTTTCTCACCCATCTACACACACTACCCCATAATGACAAAGTGAATGCATGTTTTTAGAAATGTTTATTCTGTATTTCATATTCAATGCATTTGAAATCTCATTTGCATAATTATTCACACCCCTGAGTCAATACATGTTCGAATCACCATTGGCTGTGATTCTATCTGTGAGTCTTTCTGGGTAAGTTTCTAAGAGCTTCGTACACCTGGATTGTACAATATTTGCACATTATTCTTTAAAAATGATTGAACCTCTATCAAGTTGGTTAATCATTGCTAAACAGCCTTTTTCAAGTCTTGCCATAGATTTTCAAGACGATTTTAAGATTAAACTGTAACTCGGCCACTCAGGAACATTCTATGTTGTCTTGGAAAGCAACTCCAGTGTAGATTTGTCCTTGTGCTTTAGGTTATTGTCCTGATATGTGAAATTGTCTCCCAGTGTATATTTGTCCTTGTGCTTTAGGTTATTGTCCTGCTGATATGTGAAATTGTCTCCCAGTGTATATTTGTCCTTGTGCTTTAGGTTATTGTCCTGCCGATATGTGAAATTGTCTCCCCAGTGTATATTTGTCCTTGTGCTTTAGGTTATTGTCCTGCCGATATGTGAAATTGTCTCCCAGTGTATATTTGTCCTTGTGCTTTAGGTTATTGTCCTGCTGATATGTGAAATTGTCTCCCAGTGTATATTTGTCCTTGTGCTTTAGGTTATTGTCCTGCTGATATGTGAAATTGTCTCCCAGTGTAGATTTGTCCTTGTGCTTTAGGTTATTGTCCTGCTGATATGTGAAATTGTCTCCCAGTGTAGATTTGTCCTTGTGCTTTAGGTTATTGTCCTGCTGATAGGTGAAATTGTATGTGTTGTGTTGGAAAACAGACTGAACTCCGGTTTTCCGCCAGGATAT
>NW_027006498.1:0-2988 GCF_036934945.1 Oncorhynchus masou masou
AAATCAAATCAAATCAAATCAAATTTATTTATATAGCCCTTCGTACATCAGCTGATATCTCAAAGTGCTGTACAGAAACCCAGCCTAAAACCCCAAACAGCAAGCAATGCAGGTGTAGAAGCACGGTGGCTAGGAAAAACTCCCTAGAAAAGCCAAAACCTAGGAAGAAACCTAGAGAGGAACCAGGCTATGTGGGGTGGCCAGTCCTCTTCTGGCTGTGCCGGGTAGAGATTATAACAGAACATGGCCAAGATGTTCAAATGTTCATAAATGACCAGCATGGTCGAATAATAATAAGGCAGAACAGTTGAAACTGGAGCAGCAGCACGGCCAGGTGGACTGGGGACAGCAAGGAGTCATCATGTCAAGTAGTCCTGGGGCATGGTCCTAGGGCCGCGGTTCAGTTGAAACTGGAGCAGCAGCACGGCCAGGTGGACTGGGGACAGCAAGGAGTCATCATGTCAGGTAGTCCTGGGGCATGGTCCTAGGGCTCAGGTCCTCCGAGAGAGAGAAGGAGAGAATTAGAGACGCACACTTAGATTCACACAGGACACCGAATTGGACAGGAGAAGTACTCCAGATATAACAAACTGACCCCAGCCCCCCGACACATAAACTACTGCAGCATAAATACTGAAGGCTGAGACAGGAGGGGTCAGGAGACACTGTGGCCCCACCCGAGGACACCCCCGGACAGGGCCAAACAGGAAGGATATAACCCCACCCACTATGCCAAAGCACAGCCCCCACACCACTGGAGGATATCTTCAACCACCAACTTACCATCCTGAGACAAAGCTGAGTATAGCCCGCAAAGATCTCCGCCACGGCACAACCCAAGGGGGCGCCAACCCAGACAGGATGACCACATCAGTGAATCAACCCACTCAGGTGACGCACCCCCTCAGGGACGGCATGAGAGAGCCCCAGCAAGCCAGTGACTCAGCCCCTGTAATAGGGTTAGAGGCAGAGAATCCCAGTGGAAAGAGGGAACCGGCCAGGCAGAGACAGCAAGGGTGGTTCGTTGCTCCAGAGCCTTTCCGTTCACCTTCCCACTCCTGGGCCAGACTACACTCAATCATATGACCCACTGAAGAGATGAGTCTTCAGTAAAGACTTAAAGGTTGAGACCGAGTTTGCGTCTCTGACATGGGTAGGCAGACCGTTCCATAAAAATGGAGCTCTATAGGAGAAAGCCCTGCCTCCAGCTGTTTGCTTAGAAATTCTAGGGACAATTAGGAGGCCTGCGTCTTGTGACCGTAGCGTACGTGTAGGTATGTACGGCAGGACCAAATCAGAGAGATAGGTAGGAGCAAGCCCATGCAATGCTTTGTAGGTTAGCAGTAAAACCTTGAAATCAGCCCTTGCTTTGACAGGAAGCCAGTGTAGGGAGGCTAGCACTGGAGTAATATGATCAAATTTTTGGTTCTAGTCAGGATTCTAGCAGCCGTATTTAGCACTAACTGAAGTTTATTTAGTGCTTTATCCGGGTAACGGAAAGTGAGAGCATTGCAGTAGTCTAACCTAGAAGTGACAAAAGCATGGATTAATTTTTCTGCATCATCATCTTCCAGTGTCTGCTCAAAACATGACCCTCATGAATCATTGGATATTGAAATGAAGTTTTGTTTTCCAGGTTTTCAAAGCCTGCCCTCTTTGTTAACAATTCAATATGGCAGGTTTATCAAATCAAATCAAATGTATTTATATGGCCCTTCGTACATCAGCTGATATCTCAAAGAGCTGTACAGAAACCCAGCCCTAAAACCCCAAACAGCAAGCAATGCAGGTGTTAGACACGTTGGCTAGGAAAAACTCCAGAGAAGGCCAAAACCTAGGAAGAAACCGAGAGAGGAACCAGGCTATGAGGGGTGGCCAGTCCTCTTCTGGCTGTCCCGGGTGAAGATTACTAACAGAACATGGCCAAGATGTTCAAATGTTCATAAATGACCAGCATGGTCAAAAAATAGGTCTGGGACAGGTAGCACATCCTGTGAACAGGTCAGAATTCCATAGCTGCAGGCAGAACAGTTGAACCTGGAGCAGCAGCACGGCCAGGTGGACTGGGGACAGCAAGAAGTCATCATGCCAGGTAGTCCTGAGGCATGGTCCTAGAACTGAGGTCCTCCAAGAGAAAGGAAGAGAAATAGAAATTAGAGCATACTTAACTTCACACAGGACAACGGATAAGACAGGAGAAGTACTCCAGATACATCAAACTGACACTAGCCCCCTGACACAAACTACTGCAGCATAAATACTGGAGGTTGAGACAGGAGGGGTCAGGAGACACTGTGGCCCCATCCGATGATACCCCCGGACAGGGTCAAATAGGAAGGATATAACCCACCCACTTTGCCAAAGCTCAGCCCGCACCACTTCCAGGGGATATGTTTCAAACTATCTCGGCCACGGCACAACCCAGGGGGCGCCAACCCAGACAGGAAGTTCATCAGTGATACAGCCACTCAAGTGACGCACCCCTCCTAGGGACGGCATGAAAAGTCAAAGTAAGCCAGTGGCTCAGCCCCTGTAATAGGGTTAGAGGCAGAGAATCCCAGTGGAAAGAGGGGAACCAGCCAGGCAGAGACAGCAAGGGTGGTTCGTTGCTCCAGGCCTTTCCGTTCACCTTCACACTCCTGGGCCAGACTACACTCAAATCATATGACCCACTGAAGAGATGAGTCTTCAGTAAAGACTTTATAGGTTGAAGGCCGGAGTTTGCGTCTTCTGACATGGGTAGGCAGACCAGTTCCGCAAAAAATGGAGCTCTGTAGGAGAAAGCCCTGCCCTCCAGCTGTTTGCTTAGAAATTCTAGGGACAATTAGGAGGCCTGCGTCTTGTGACCGTAGCGTACGTGTAGGTATGTACAGCAGGACCAAATCAGAGAGATAGGTAGGAGCAAGCCCATGTAATGCTTTGTAGGTTAGCAGTAAAACCTTGAAATCAGCCCTTGCCTTGACAGGAAGCCAGTGTAGGAGGCTAGCA
>NW_027006499.1:0-2988 GCF_036934945.1 Oncorhynchus masou masou
CCACTGACCAACAATCAGTAGCTACCAAGACAGTGTTGAGCAGGTGTTCCCATCGACCATGCAATCAGTAACTACCAAGACAGTGTTGAGTAGCTGTTCCCCACTGACCAACAATCAGTAACTACCAAGACAGTGTTGAGTAGCTGTTCCCCACTGACCAACAATCAGTAACTACCAAGACAGTGTTGAGTAGCTGTTCCCCACTGACCAACAATCAGTAACTACCAAGACAGTGTTGAGTAGCTGTTCCCCACTGACCAACAATCAGTAACTACCAAGACAGTGTTGAGTAGCTGTTTCCCCACTGACCAACAATCAGTAACTACCAAGACAGTGTTGAGTAGCTGTTCCCCACTGACCAACAATCAGTAACTACCAAGACAGTGTTGAGTAGCTGTTCCCCACTGACCAACAATCAGTAACTACCAAGACAGTGTTGAGTAGCTGTTCCCCACTGACCAACAATCAGTAACTACCAAGACAGTGTTGAGTAGCTGTTCCCCACTGACCAACAATCAGTAACTACCAAGACAGTGTTGAGTAGCTGTTCCCCACTGACCAACAATCAGTAACTACCAAGACAGTGTTGAGTAGCTGTTCCCCACTGACCAACAATCAGTAACTACCAAGACAGTGTTGAGTAGCTGTTCCCCACTGACCAACAATCAGTAACTACCAAGACAGTGTTGAGTGAGCTGTTTCCCCACTGACCAACAATCAGTAACTACCAAGACAGTGTTGAGTAGCTGTGTTCCCACTGACCAACAATCAGTAACTACCAGACAGTGTTGAGTAGCTGTTCCCCACTGACCAACAATCAGTAACTACCAAGACAGTGTTGAGTAGCTGTTCCCCACTGACCAACAATCAGTAACTACCAAGACAGTGTTGAGTAGCTGTTCCCCACTGACCAACAATCAGTAACTACCAAGACAGTGTTGAGTAGCTGTTCCCACTGACCAACAATCAGTAACTACCAAGACAGTGTTGAGTAGCTGTTCCCCACTGACCAACAATCAGTAACTACCAAGACAGTGTTGAGTAGCTGTTCCCCACTGACCAACAATCAGTAACTACCAAGACAGTGTTGAGTAGCTGTTCCCCACTGACCAACAATCAGTAACTACCAAGACAGTGTTGAGTAGCTGTTCCCACTGACCAACAATCAGTAACTACCAAGACAGTGTTGAGTAGCTGTTCCCCACTGACCAACAATCAGTAACTACCAAGACAGTGTTGAGTAGCTGTTCTCCACTGACCAACAATCAGTAACTACCAAGACAGTGTTGAGTAGCTGTTCCCCACTGACCAACAATCAGTAACTACCAAGACAGTGTTGAGTAGCTGTTCCCCACTGACCAACAATCAGTAACTACCAAGACAGTGTTGAGTAGCTGTTTCCCACTGACCAACAATCAGTAACTACCAAGACAGTGTTGAGTAGCTGTTCCCCACTGACCAACAATCAGTAACTTACCAAGACAGTGTTGAGTAGCTGTTCCCCACTGACCAACAATCAGTAACTACCAAGACAGTGTTGAGTAGCTGTTCCCACTGACCTACAATCAGTAACTACCAAGACAGTGTTGAGTAGCTGTTCCCCACTGACCAACAATCAGTAACTACCAAGACAGTGTTGAGTAGCTGTTCCCCACTGACCAACAATCAGTAACTACCAAGACAGTGTTGAGTAGCTGTTCCCACTGACCAACAATCAGTAACTACCAAGACAGTGTTGAGTAGCTGTTCCCCACTGACCAACAATCAGTAACTACCAAGACAGTGTTGAGTAGCTGTTCCCCACTGACCAACAATCAGTAACTACCAAGACAGTGTTGAGTAGCTGTTCCCCACTGACCAACAATCAGTAACTACCAAGACAGTGTTGAGTAGCTGTTCCCCACTGACCAACAATCAGTAACTACCAAGACAGTGTTGAGTAGCTGTTCCCCACTGACCAACAATCAGTAACTACCAAGACAGTGTTGAGTAGCTGTTCCCCACTGACCAACAATCAGTAACTACCAAGACAGTGTTGAGTAGCTGTTCCCCACTGACCAACAATCAGTAACTACCAAGACAGTGTTGAGTAGCTGTTCCCACTGACCAACAATCAGTAACTACCAAGACAGTGTTGAGTAGCTGTTCCCCACTGACCAACAATCAGTAACTACCAAGACAGTGTTGAGTAGCTGTTCCCCACTGACCAACAATCAGTAACTACCAAGACAGTGTTGAGTAGCTGTTCCCCACTGACCAACAATCAGTAACTACCAAGACAGTGTTGAGTAGCTGTTTACCACTGACCAACAATCAGTAACTACCAAGACAGTGTTGAGTAGCTGTTCCCCACTGACCAACAATCAGTAACTACCAAGACAGTGTTGGTAGCTGTTCCCCACTGATCTACAATCAGTAACTACCAAGACAGTGTTGAGTAGCTGTTCCCCACTGACCAACAATCAGTAACTACCAAGACAGTGTTGAGTAGCTGTTTCCCACTGACCAACAATCAGTAACTACCAAGACAGTGTTGAGTAGCTGTTCCCCACTGATCAACAATCAGTAACTACCAAGACAGTGTTGAGTAGCTGTTTCCCCACTGACCAACAATCAGTAACTACCAAGACAGTGTTGAGTAGCTGTTCCCCACTGACCAACAATCAGTAACTACCAAGACAGTGTTGAGTAGCTGTTCCCCACTGACCTACAATCAGTAACTACCAAGACAGTGTTGAGTAGCTGTTCCCCACTGACCAACAATCAGTAACTACCAAGACAGTGTTGAGTAGCTGTTCCCCACTGACCAACAATCAGTAACTACCAAGACAGTGTTGAGTAGCTGTTTACCACTGACCTACAATCAGTAACTACCAAGACAGTGTTGAGTAGCTGTTCCCCACTGACCAACAATCAGTAACTACCAAGACAGTGTTGAGTAGCTGTTCCCCACTGACCAACAATCAGTAACTACCAAGACAGTGTTGA
>NW_027006500.1:0-2987 GCF_036934945.1 Oncorhynchus masou masou
TCTCTGTCTCTCTCTGGGGTAGGGTGGTGATTGTGGTAGACATGTCTATGATGATCTCTGTCTCTGTCTCTCTGTCTCTGTCTCTCTGTAGGGTGGTGATTCTCTCTCCTCTGTCTCTATGTAGGGTGGTGATTGTGGTAGACATGTCTATGATGATCTCTCTCCTCTGTCTCTCTGTAGGGTGGTGATTGTGGTAGACATGTCTATGATGATCTCTCTCTGTAGGGTGGTGATTGTGGCAGACATGTCTATGATGATCTCTCTCTGTAGGGTGGTGATTGTGGTAGACATGTCTATGATGATCTCTGTCTCTGTCTCTCTGTAGGGTGGTGATTGTGGTAGGCATGTCTATGATGATCTCTCTCCTCTGTCTCTCTGTAGGGTGGTGATTGTGGTAGACATGTCTATGATGATCTCTCTCCTCTGTCTCTCTGTAGGGTGGTGATTGTGGTAGACATGTCTATGATGATCTCTCCTCTGTCTCTCTGTAGGGTGTGGTGATTGTGGTAGACATGTCTATGATGATCTCTCTCTGTCTCTCTGTAGGGTGGTGATTGTGGTAGACATGTCTATGATGATCTCTCTCTCTGTCTCTCTGTCTCTCTGTAGGGTGGTGATTGTGGTAGACATGTCTATGATGATCTCTCTCCTCTGTCTCTCTGTAGGGTGGTGATTGTGGTAGACATGTCTTTGATGATCTCTCTCCTCTGTCTCTCTGTAGGGTGGTGATTGTGGTAGACATGTCTATGATGATCTCTCTCCTCTGTCTCTCTGTAGGGTGGTGATTGTGGTAGACATGTCTATGATGATCTCTCTCCTCTGTCTCTCTGTAGGGTGGTGATTGTGGTGGACATGTCTATGATGATCTCTCTCCTCTGTCTCTCTGTAGGGTGGTGATTGTGGTAGACATGTCTATGATGATCTCTCTCTGTCTCTCTGTAGGGTGGTGATTGTGGTAGACATGTCTATGATGATCTCTCTCCTCTGTCTCTCTGTAGGGTGGTGATTGTGGTAGACATGTCTATGATGATCTCTCCTCTGTCTCTCTGTAGGGTGGTGATTGTGGTAGACATGTCTATGATGATCTCTCTCTCTGTCTCTCTGTAGGGTGGTGATTGTGGTAGACATGTCTATGATGATCTCTCTCCTCTGTCTCTCTGTAGGGTGGTGATTGTGGTAGACATGTCTATGATGATCTCTCTCCTCTGTCTCTCTGTAGGGTGGTGATTGTGGTAGACATGTCTATGATGATCTCTCTCCTCTGTCTCTCTGTAGGGTGGTGATTGTGGTAGACATGTCTATGATGATCTCTCTCCTCTGTCTCTCTGTAGGGTGGTGATTGTGGTAGACATGTCTATGATGATCTCTCTCCTCTGTCTCTCTGTAGGGTGGTGATTGTGGTAGACATGTCTATGATGATCTCTCTCCTCTGTCTCTCTGTAGGGTGGTGATTGTGGTAGACATGTCTATGATGATCTCTCTCCTCTGTCTCTCTGTAGGGTGGTGATTGTGGTAGACATGTCTATGATGATCTCTCTCCTCTGTCTCTCTGTAGGGTGGTGATTGTGGTAGACATGTCTATGATGATCTCTCTCCTCTGTCTCTCTGTAGGGTGGTGATTGTGGTAGACATGTCTATGATGATCTCTCTCCTCTGTCTCTCTGTAGGGTGGTGATTGTGGTAGACATGTCTATGATGATCTCTCTCCTCTGTCTCTCTGTAGGGTGGTGATTGTGGTAGACATGTCTATGATGATCTCTCTCCTCTGTCTCTCTGTAGGGTGGTGATTGTGGTAGACATGTCTATGATGATCTCTCTCCTCTGTCTCTCTGTAGGGTGGTGATTGTGGTAGACATGTCTATGATGATCTCTCTCCTCTGTCTCTCTGTAGGGTGGTGATTGTGGTAGACATGTCTATGATGATCTCTCTCCTCTGTCTCTCTGTAGGGTGGTGATTGTGGTAGACATGTCTATGATGATCTCTCTCCTCTGTCTCTCTGTAGGGTGGTGATTGTGGTAGACATGTCTATGATGATCTCTCTCCTCTGTCTCTCTGTAGGGTGGTGATTGTGGTAGACATGTCTATGATGATCTCTCTCCTCTGTCTCTCTGTAGGGTGGTGATTGTGGTAGACATGTCTATGATGATCTCTCTCCTCTGTCTCTCTGTAGGGTGGTGATTGTGGTAGACATGTCTATGATGATCTCTCTCCTCTGTCTCTCTGTAGGGTGGTGATTGTGGTAGACATGTCTATGATGATCTCTCTCCTCTGTCTCTCTGTAGGGTGGTGATTGTGGTAGACATGTCTATGATGATCTCTCTCCTCTGTCTCTCTGTAGGGTGGTGATTGTGGTAGACATGTCTATGATGATCTCTCTCCTCTGTCTCTCTGTAGGGTGGTGATTGTGGTAGACATGTCTATGATGATCTCTCTCCTCTGTCTCTCTGTAGGGTGGTGATTGTGGTAGACATGTCTATGATGATCTCTCTCCTCTGTCTCTCTGTAGGGTGGTGATTGTGGTAGACATGTCTATGATGATCTCTCTCCTCTGTCTCTCTGTAGGGTGGTGATTGTGGTAGACATGTCTATGATGATCTCTTCCTCTGTCTCTCTGTAGGGTGGTGATTGTGGTAGACATGTCTATGATGATCTCTCTCCTCTGTCTCTCTGTAGGGTGGTGATTGTGGTAGACATGTCTATGATGATCTCTGTCTCTGTCTCTCTGTAGGGTGGTGATTGTGGTAGACATGTCTATGATGATCTCTCTCCTCTGTCTCTCTGTAGGGTGGTGATTGTGGTAGACATGTCTATGATGATCTCTCTCCTCTGTGTCTCTCTGTAGGGTGGTGATTGTGGTAGACATGTCTATAGATGACCTCTCTGCTCCTCTGTCTCTCTGTAGGGTGGTGATTGTGGTAGACATGTCTATGATGATCTCTCTCCTCTGTCTCTCTGTAGGGTGGTGATTGTGGTAGACATGTCTATG